>NC_073224.2:152627500-152640000 GCF_029281585.2 Gorilla gorilla gorilla | reverse complement strand
ATCATGTAGTATTAGAAGATATTCCAGAGGGAAAATTGGTGATCAACAGTTGTCCAGCACCCCCAGTACTGGATAGTTTTAGATCTATTTTAATCTCCTTAATAAGTCCTATAGCTATGCAAGTGAGTGCATTTTGATAACTGCTGTGCCTAATTTGTAACAATTACTGTCAACCTTCAGTTAAGAGACTGTTCATTCCACACTGGCCCAGAAAAGAGTGAAATGTATGACTCGTGTGCATAATTTTATTCACATCATATTTCATACTGATTATGTATTGATGACATTGATTCATTTACTCTTTACAGCGCCACTTGCATGGATATTAAATCTTATTGACCACAGATGAATTTTAATTTCAGATTGGTGATAGATTTTTCCATCAGCTCTGATAGTATGTTTGACTTTTTCATCATTAACCCAGGCAATCACACAGCACTGAGTTATTGCATTGAAACAAAAAGTGCACACTTCACTTGGTAATTCTTTATGGATTTACAATAGGAACTTCATTAATGTCTGTTGTAAGGATCACAAAAAAAACAACATTTATCTGCAAATAGGAATTTAGCAAGCTTCAAAAATCTCGGGGAAAAAAATAGACTTCTTTGTCTTCTTAGTGCGGTGGTGGAGGTGGGGGTATGACAAATATTTGAAAACTTTTAACCATTAAAATTATGCTGCCATATTTTGATGCTTATATTTGTCCTTTTCCCTTACTCAAGTTTATGAGGTAATTTTAAATGTATGTTTGTTTCTTAGTGTTAATTACATGACATTATGTGCACTTTCATTTACTAATATGGGGAGCTACATAGAATAACCATTTTAAGAATAAAAGTTGAACTTTTTAATTGCAAACTAACCAGTCACTGCTGATGAGGTATTTCAAGCTTCTTCAAGGAGTGCCAAGACATATAAATGCTTAAAGATTTTTATGATTTGGATTCTAGTGAAGTGAATCTGCAGGGCAGAGTTGAGAACAATGAATGAGTAACATAAATATTTGGAGATGCCTATTCAGAATAGAGGCAAAGCTGTTTGTAGTTACACTTGGTAGCAAAAAAGAAAAAATATGCTAGAAATAAAATGGTAGACCTTCTCTCCACTCCTTCTGATGTAAAAGCTTAATTTTTCCCCAAGTTAGAGCTTCACTTTGTTGCTGGTTTTATACCATTTCTTTCTCTGACTTAGCAAAGTACTATACAAAAAAATGATTGTTGCAGTTCACCAGCATGCATGGTGAGAATGAAAGGATGTAGAGATGAGATGGAAAATGTTGCTAGATTGTGAAGCACTGAATACAGGCAATAGCAGTGTTAGGTAGGGACTAAGTATAAAGCACACCTAAGAAATATGAGCAGGATTTCATACCATCTTTTATAGTATAAGATGGTGTAAATTTAGAGATGTTAGGGAGGAGAACTGCAGAAAAACCAGGTTTACCTGTTGATGAGATTACATGTATTATGCCTTTCATTGAAATCTGTTTTCCACACCTTTTCCAGGATGGCAGTGGTAGGGTATTCATTTTGGAACACTATATTTTAGGCAATGAATAAGAACCTATTAGTGTATATTTTCTTAATGTTGGAAGCCAAAAAAGAGACAGGTGGCCTTCAAAAATTAATAGCTCTTAAAAGGCATAAGGAAATACAACTTAAGGAAATGTTCTTGTCAGACCTTGGTGAGAAGCTGTGTTTTGGGGGTGCTGTTAATTAAGAACATTTCCCTGTTGGCATAAGTGTCTCACATTTTTGCCCTTGGTGCTCAGCTCACCATGAGCACGGTCAATTCACAAGGTAGTTTTTATAAATAAAGGTTTTGGGCAAGCTGAACGTGGTCCAGAGAGATATTAATGAGAGGGCAAGGGGGAAGAGTTAATGAAAACATACTTCCTGGTGGAACATAAACTGCTTTTTGGAACTGGAGAGGCTTTAAAATTATTTTCCCAAAACCCTGTGGCGTTTCTTTTCTGGAGGCGATGAGATGGGGAGAAATGACAAATGGCTTCGTTTTATTATTTTCTCCTCTCTCATTCTCCATATTTTTGGTAGGGAAAATTGGACATTTATTTTGGCCATTTTCCTTCTATTCGCAGAATCAATTACATTTTTGGTGTATTATGCGTGGTAAATATACTCAAGGATCCTCTGGCTTAAAAGCAATGAGTTGATTATTCGAACATCCCTTCTTTAAAGGCAGTTAATTGCATGGAAAACATAGGCCCCCATTGTCTGGTCCCTTTAAACTTTTATTCTGAGATTTGTTCCCAGAGTCTGGGCTGTGTAGTGTAGTTGTTGTTCTGCATCATTGGCTGTTGTATATTCCAAGAAAAATAATTTTAAGCTTTTAAATCATACAGTGATTGAAATCTTGCATTTCAGATGGACTGAAATCTCAGGCCACTAGTGTTCAAGGATCTACAACATTTTATAACCTATATCACTTAAAGGAGGCTTGGCTAGCTTCGGGAGAATGCTGCCTTCTAGAGGGTTATGTAAATCAGGAATTGTGGCTAATTTTTTCTTTTGTAGATTGCTGCCTGTTCCGGAATTTTTTTCTTCCACTCAAAAGTGTGATGGTGCCATCTAGAATTAACCTGTGCTTTTCAGTGGAACAGGAGTTAGATCACATCTCTTTAGTTGGAGGAAAATTTAGTGAGTGTTCTAGTCTACATGTCACTTCGCAGTTCCCCCATAGTTACATAATTGGTGTTGTGTGTGTCCATCGTAGAGGACATTTGATGCTCATTTATTAAATATGCTTGCTGGCTGCTGCTGCATCTTTGTTCTGGACAGACAAATTACCTTTCTCACACTGAGCTTCCACTCTGGGGAATTAAGCCTTCACCACTTTAATTAGCTTGGAAGTAGGGGGTTGCAGTTCCTAATAGACTACAGGCTCTTTCTAAGTTAGGGAAAGGGTGAAACCAGAACTTCCTGGGAAGCTCAAAATGTCATTTAAAAACCATAACAACCTAATATGTATTATTTCATTCTGGTAATTGCAAACAGATTGTATTTGACAAGTGTGTGGATTTCCATTTCTGACTTAGACATTGAAGCCACCCTTGCATTGAACTATGTTCTTTTATCTATCACAGGTCATTAACACATTACATGTATTGATTCACATATTTGTGTAGCTATTAAGTGACATAGCAGATAAGAAATAGTGAAAAATATGTGAATATTTGTACATAGAAATTTTCATATAGACACACACCTATAGGTAGTACCAATATGGGTGAATATTTTTCACATGGGGATATCGGAATAATAATGATAACTGCCATTATTTGTTGAACTTTTATTAAGGGCCAAGCACTGTTGAAAATGCTCCCGTATGTATTATGTAATTATCATAACAGTGTCATTATCCCTTCTTTAAAGATGAGCAAACTGAGACACAAGCAGTTTAAGCAACATTCCAAAAGGTTACATGGTTGAGCATATTAACCCAAAACTTCCTAGGTAGGAACTTGTCTTGGAATGTCCCCGCTATTTAAAAAATTCAGGATCCCACTGCTGGGCAAGATGTTACATTCCTTTTGGAAAGACACTTGCTCTTAACAGAGTTAAGCAATTAATTGTAGTACTTTACACCAGAAACTTTCTGAGCGTCCATTTACTGTCTCATTTTCTTTGCTAGTAAAACTGCAGAAAATGTTATGCTTTAGTTCTTCACTGCCAGAGTAAGTAGCATAGAAAGCCTCTATCAAGTCACAGTTGGAAAGTAATCTAATAAAAGAAGATTAGTGAATGTGGGGAAGACAAAAGCAGTCATGTTTGAGTTTAATATCTCTCAAATTTAGCATTTTAGCTAAGATGCCCGTTTTTATTTCTTGCAGGTCTGCTAAAAGGTCAGAGTAATGCAGAATGCGTGCCTTCATCTCAGATTTGTTCATCACAGGTGGATCCCATGTGTCTTCAGTAGACAAGTCACCTTTGTAGCTAGCACCAGTGCCAGCTCCATGCCATTGCACCTTCTTTAGTCTTGATTGCCCTTCCCGCATTTATTGGTGTATTAAAATGACTGAATATGAACATTAAGGACTCCATGAACCTGGGCTAATGGGAGACTGTAGAGAAAATGAAAAAAGATCCACCAGAGGACATCTTGTGGGGGGAGGGAGCTGGGGGGGAGGGAAATGACTAATGAAGCTAATTAAAAAGAAGCATTCAAATCTGCTTTCTACCCTCATTAACAATTAGCAGGGCACTGGCCAGAGTTTGTACCCTGTGTTTTACCTTAACAACATTCTGTTTGCTCTTTGTATATTTAAGTGTTGTAAGGAAACGTGTTTCAATCAAAACTGACCATGAGATAAAGGAAAGAGATGTGGCTTTTGTGATATTCTATCACAAACACTTATTGTATCTCTGTAAAATACAATGTATGTATGCATGTAAGTGTTTTTGTCCTAATGTTGCTACTCCCATGGCAAAGAAAAAAAAAAGAATGAAAAAAAGAAAAAAAATTGGAAAAAAAAATCAGGCTCATAGCAGCTACTGTGTAGAAAATTCCCCCTACTTCTAATTTGCTGAATGAAGAAAAAAAAATCTTTTATTTGTGATATTTTCAGAGACATTTGCTCTAGTATGGTGTATTTAAATAATAAAAACTTAAAAGAAAAAATATATAATGGTGTTTGGGTTTAAACACTGCTTTTTCTCTTCTGTATTTTGAAAAAATTTAGTTTTTATTGTTGTTGAATAACAAGCTCACTTTAAATTTGAAGGAGTTGAGGGAGGTGGAGTGTATATTTATTTAGCTCCGGGCCAGTAAGGTATTCTTCAAATTACTTAACCACGCCATTATTGGCAGGGGTACAAAGTAGTTTCTAACAGGGTCCTTTCTATAAGTCAAGAATATTCTGTTAACAGCATTTCGTTACACTTCTATATCACAGTAAGTCTTTTGTGTTTATAAATACTTGAGTGTCCACTATTTTGTTTATTCTTTTTCTCAATAGCAAAGCCTTGGGTATTGATGAAAAGTATGTATTAAAAAAAATACGGCGCAACTATCCTGTTCTCTTACTGAGTTGATAGCTTTTGAAGGAAGTCACAATTTCTAAGTCATACCTGTACATATTTTGAAGCTCACTTAGTTGTAGGGACCCAGAGCTCTTTTTTTTATAGTGATCTTTGATGGGTGAAGTAGCCATTTCCTGGTGACCCTTAGGCTCGTGTGGTTGGCTGTAAGATGTTTATTTTGTTTTGCTCCTACACTTCTTTACTGACTCTGCCTTTCCGTATGTATTTTGGGGGAAGATTCTGACTTCATTTAGTCTTAGTCTTGAGATACTGAGTTGCTGGTTGCAGGCAGCAGAGTGTCCACCACAGTGCCTGCACTGCCCGCAGAGCTGCCCTCCGGAAAGCATGCAGTATAACAGCTAGTGCTGGAAGGAGGAAAACCAAATAGGCCTGGAGGCTGAGGTTCTACTGCCAGCTTCCTTAGATGTGAGCAAATTTCAGCTACAACTTCCATCACAGGCTAATAAAACCAGGTGTGTGAACGCTACTATTTTAAATTTTCTTTTTTAAGATGGCATTTTATTTTGTTCCAGAAAAGCGCCTGATGTAGACCCTCCCTCTGAGAATAGCCGTGGAGCCATGTAGAGAGGTGTAGCTCAGCACATCTCAACTACCAGTCAGCTTCCCTTTGAGAACTTCTGTGCTCACTTCCTGTTTTCAGAGATTCCAGGGCAGGGGGAAAAAAAAATCAGTTGAACTTCAAACCTCCTAGAGGAGATTGTAAAGGCATTGAGTTGAAGTGAATAGTTTTGTTAGACCCTTATAAAAATAAAATGCAAGAAAATAATATGAAGAAATCACATATATATGTTTGAATTAGATGTCTGTTTGAATTAGATCCTTGGGGAATTTCTTCAAACTAGTTCTGGTTCTTATATTTGTTTGTTTTTTTTCCTTTAAGGAACTTTCTGAAGGAAGTTAGACTGGGATGGTAAAGGGGGAAATGGGTTAATGAGATTGCAGGCATTTTCTATATTCTTTTTGGCATAAGCACTTATGTCCCTGATATGTACAAATTCAAAGGAGGTGGTTAATAACTTTAGTAAATAATATATTGTGGCATTTAGTGATGTGGAGGGCTAAGGTCATTACGGACTTTAAATAAACTATTATATGGCTGGTTCCTCAAGCACTGCTGCGTATTTAATAATGAGCTTCTAAAAGCATTTCTTAAGTTGCAGACCTATAAGATTACAAATGTCACTCATGTTAGTATAATCCACATGCAAGTGATGAAGCCTTCTCTTTGATGTGCTAAATTGGAGAAGGACTAATGGAGCTATGAATATACAATAGAACATATTTAAGTAGTAGTCTTGCTTTAGGTGAAACACTTTCTTGAAACCAGAGGCATTTCAAACAATAAAACCCGGCTCTAATGGGGATGCTCTGTGTGGATAGAAAGCTACTAAAAACACTCAGGTTTATTCTGATGTGAGCAGCGATTGTGTGCAGTTCCTCCCCCAATCTCAACATTGCTTAGGAAAAAAAAAAAAAATCTATGAGTTTATTCCACCTTTCATCCATTGCATTTGTGATGTTATTTGTTAGCGAGATGGACACTGTTCTTTTGAAAGGAGTTATTTAATATTAACCACGTCATAGAACAAGATGGCCCCCAGTCCCTACAAGCAAGTGCAATTAAAAATAAAAGCAAATGTTACTGAGCCCTGCTGAACTCCTGACAAAAAAAATTATGTTTATGATACATATAAATGTCTCAATCATGCAAATTGTCACTCTTGCTAATGAAACAATTTTGTAAAAAGATTGTCCTCTAAAAGGGTTTAATGTTTTTTACCTATCTAACTGTCTAGTTAGATTTACACATCCCGCAAGGCAGGGGAGCCTGAAGCTTTTCCAAACCAAATCGTTTGCCACTAGAAACTATTTTCAGCTCTTCATGATTTATTAGGAAATAGTTTAACCCAGACTGTAGTGTCTTATAAAATACAAAATGAGAAAACTGTCACACCAAAATGAAGTCTGTGAAATTGTCATCCTCTTAATATTAGCTGTATTTAAATTTTCTTTTGCCCTTATTAACACTGATATTTGAAACAACTAATCATCTAAAATGAAGCTCTTAAAGGGCTTTAAATGTCAATATAGTAAGATTCTAATGTGCACTACTATTTATATAAAATATTTCTTAGGGCCCATAAATCATATAATAAACAGTGAACCCAAGAGCTACATATGGAATCTAGTGAAGAGTTCCCATGTAGCCTAATTGTATTTAAATTGAGGACATCCAAAAACCCCATCACCCTTCACCCCAAAGACCCCTTCACCCTTCACCAGGGAATTCTATCCTGGGTGCTGTCCCACCTATGGCCCCTTTAAGAGGCCATTGGAAAAAGGCCATTTACAAGTTAATGTTACTTATAGCTTTGTTACTAAGACTCACCTATTGTTAGTCCAGCCAAGTCACAGAAATGCTTATTGCAGTTAAATAGCAATTTGTTTCCATGAAACTGCAATTAAAGTATTACTGAGCAGCCATTTTAGATTGGCAGTGCTCTGAACGCATGTTAAACAGCCAGCTACTCCCACTTGCAGAGTCTGAGATCTGACTAGCAGCAAAGTGTAACACATTCGCCGATGCTGGGTACCTAGTTAAAGAGGCATTTGTAGCCCTCTGCTCCCATCGTGAACATGCTGAGAGCAATGACAAGTCGGGGCTGATTTTTCGAAGGTGAACTTGCAACTTACCTCAAGTGAATACTGTTTTCAGTTGTGCAAGAAGTGCTTTATGCTAGTAGATATGTGCATGTTTCCTAGAGGGAATGTTTTCAAGTTCAGATTGATTCTGCTGAGAATGGACGGCAACTCGGAGGCCTCAAGCCAATAATGTACTACAGGCCCTGACATGTTACAGCTGTGTAAACAGGGCCATTCTATTTCCTAAATCACAACTAATAAAGCAGAGGATGAAAATCAATTGATTCTGTTATAAGTTCTTTGAATGACACTGGAAAGTTGTTTAATGACTCCCTGTTAGAATGGACAAGCCTGAGTAGAGTCACCAAAGTACCGATTTTAATTGTCTCTCTCCCCTCAGAACCAGGGCAGGATAGCCTTTCCTAGGAATTGACATCACCATCACCAGATCAAAACCTGCCGGGGAGAGGAAGGATCTGAACTGAGTTCTTCCCGTAGATCTGACATTCAGAATTTGTTGAGTGAGAAAGGTGAAGTGCAAAGGTTGCATTGAAAATGTGAAACATTGATGCAAGATCCTGAGAGAGAAAAGGATTTCAGAGGTGGTGTTTTAAAATGCAATTAGCACTGAATTCTAACCAGTTTGGAAACAATCATTAGCTCATGAGAACGGGAGGCATCTCACCTTCCTTCACTCTAGAACAACCCCCCATCTTGAACTAAAAGGTTCACATCCCCAACTTCTTCAAAAACAGTTTCTATATTTGTATGCTTTCACCTGTTGTTTGAGCTGCAAGTTTTTTCTTAAGTTAGAGTTTCTTCCTAAATTAAGTTTTCATTTTTGGTGAATCGAATGTTTTTAGGAACTGTAAAGAGAAAATCTGAGGACAAACAGGATTTACAAATGAAGATTAATTATGAAACCTGGAAAGGAAATTGATTTCTTGGGTTGTTACTGTACTGTTTTCTTTATTTAAATAAGGTTTGGTAGGAATAGGTGTGTCTTAAATTCTATTTCTCTAAGGCCTCTGATTCCATTTCTGTCATCAATCATGGGACTTAAACTTGCCATAAACCTTACATCTTTAAATATAATGTTTAATATAATAACTTTATCTTGGAGTTGCATAAAGCTTTGTAAATGTGTTTATACATTAACTTTTACAATGAACAAGTACTTAGGCATGCAATATCATTCAGTCCTCATAATCCTTTTAATTATTATTCCCTCAGTTTTACAGATGAGGTAACCAAAGTTCAGGGAGATTACTTATTTAGCAGGGCTAAGAGTAGAGTCGAGGTTAGTGGGCACTTATTTTGGGTGTAGAATTTAAGGAGGTGTCAAAAAATCAGTAATTAAGATAATCTTTTAATGCAGCATTTAAAAAAAAATCAATACAAAAAACATACATGATGAACAAAATGTCACAAGTTTAAGTAAAGGTGGGGTCAATATTACTTACTTTGTTTTTGCTGCAGCCTCCAACATGTCGGGGTGTTGTTATTAAGGCCCAGAATCCCAGAATTGCTATCGAACGCTGGCATTTGGGGCATTTTGGTAAAATTACCTGCACTGATGATGTGCTTTATCCTGTTAGCTATAACTAGTTTCTTTCCTCTTAAAAAAACGTTGCATTTTGTCTTTATCCAACCTGAAGTGCCAGCTCATTTAGATTGCCCACATTTCAGCCTTGCTCTAAGAGATATTTCTTTTGAATTTTGAGAAATCTTAACTCCTTCATGATGAATAATTAGGTATAATTGATAATAACTCTGCCCACAGATTGTTGTTGCTGAGGAACAAGAACAGGACTTTTGTAATCATGTTAGTTCAGAAAGCAAAATGGATCAACATACTCCACACAAAGTAGTAAAGGATGTGTTTAGAATCTTTGAATGAGCTGTGGCTTGAGCCACATAAAAGACCTTACGATAAATTAGATTATATAAAAGTCATAATACACACACATGAACATTTTTAGGAAAACTTTTTACATATTCTAGTATGATGTAAAAAGCAGACATCCCTCAAAAGAACTGATGTTTATATTTGTTGTTTTAAGATGGGAAAGCTCTGAGACATTCAAAGAGAACAAATTATACCTTTACTTATACACCAACAATTATCAGATTATTTTAAAATTTTGGTTGGCTATACTTTCTTTTTTCCCATTAATTGCTAGGGTCTAAAAAGATACAAAAAATTGTAAATAAATTACTTGAACATACCGTTAAATCCAAGCTGCTTTTATTACAAAGGGAAAAATGGTTAAAGAAAAATATCTACTCCGATTTAATGAAACATTCTTTGATGTTGATATAAAATGGTGAAACAAAGCAAAAAAGACTTCTTTTTTGTGTGTATTTTTGCGTAGATTCTTGACTGCAGTGGATTTGGGTGCCAAAGTACCAGTTCTTAAAGCCCATAATTTCTATATGTTAAATCATGGGGTATCTCACAAATACCACCTTAGGTTATAAGGACCTGGAAAAATATGTATAGATCAACACACCTATAGATTCAAAATACAGAATATCAATAGAAAAGGGCAAGGTGCTTTGTAGATATGTGTACATTATGGCCTAAGGTCATAAAATTAGTAAGTTAAGTCTGGTAACAACACGGGGGGTAGGCAAGATTTGCACCAGGTTTGGAGGCTGCAGAACCCATATACTCAATTACTTGGTTATACTATATAGTATGACCAAAAACCATGATACATTCCAGTTTTTCAATAAATGCCATCTGTACCCAGAGTTGAATAGCCAGTACAAACCATACCCTGAATAATATTTACCAGTGGTTTTGTTTTTTGTTTTTTGTTTTCTTGGCAGTGGGTGGGAGTGGATGTTTATGAAATTGATAATAGATGAAATATTTTCTCTTAGAATTCTAGGCTACGAGGAAATTTCTATCGTGATAAAAAGGAGGGTAGGGAGAATGGAAGGAACAATTGCCTAGATAAATAGCTCTGTGAGGGAGTTTAAGGGGCTGGGGTCTCTCACTGCAGTTCAGGAAGAAGGATGTACAAGCTCCACAAACACCCCCGCCGTACATCTCATTTCAATGGTTTTGTTTGTCTTATTTCACGACTTTCAACAAGACCCTCTGCCCTACCCACCCACACAGGTGCTTTTGCTGTGCGTGGTAAAACTCAAGCTATGATTTTGTGTACTTCAAGCTCATGTAAGGCTGTGACATCAGGAGGTCTCAGACATCAGCAGAGTTGGCAGTTTTTAAAAGTTGATGTGATAGAGCATTTGGTGACACTTCACAGGTGTGTCAGGGAGAGCTAAGGCGGAATGAAAATTGCAACAGAAAAAACGCAGACTCCAATGCTCTTGATGAAGTTTGAGGTACCACTGTGGAAAAAAAGGCCTCTGGTTCGTTAAAGCTACAGCCTCTGGAAATCGAATCCTTTCTTTCTCTGAGAGTAGAGGGAGGCAGTAGGAGTCAGAAGAAATGAAGGGGGCAGGTTTGAGTTTTCTGATTTGTTACTGAGTGAATCAGGAAGATAAACAGGCTTGATTTTGAAAAGATGGGCCATCCTAAATGGATTTCTGACACTGAGGTCTAGCTAGGCCTTTCTTTCTTCGTGGGGATGGATATAATTCACAAAACTCCATCAGCCACCTCATGCTGTAAGCAATTGTTTTTTTACCCTCTTTAAGTAGTAAAACATGTTTTAAAGTTTTAAGAAAGAGGGAAAGAGAATTCAGGCTGGCTTTGGAGCTCTTGAAAACCAGACAGTCTTTGCTGTGGGTCAAGTAAAGGTGTAGCTGTAATATTTTTCTCCCTAAGTTGTGTTCTATATTTTTTTAGCCTGGAATTTGATTTCTAGCAGGCCTACCAAAGCGTTCTGCCTCTGGAATCCCCTTGTTTTGCATGCAGATGGCATGTTAATGAACTCACTACTGTGCATTTTATCCCACTCTGGACACATTTGTGACATTATTTTTCAAAACAAAATGAGGTTAGGCAGTTGGTTGATTGGGCCTGATGAGAATTGGGTGACTAAGTTAAAAACATTCTCAAAACAGTATCCACTTACCCAGGGTTGCTGCTAGATGTTCTATGAAACAATCCTTCGCTGCTAAAAAGGTACTTGGATTTCCCTGCATACATAGAGACTTGTAGAACTGTGTGCTTTCCAGAAGGTGTGTGATCAATTTCATTCTAACACTAGGTAATTCTGGGCTGTCTTTTTGATTTCTTGAGTATCTGTGGGCATCTTGTGCATCTTTTTTTAAACTTAGGTTTCTACACCATCCTCCTGACTAAGGGAGAGTCGGTACTCATTGTTGTCTTACGGGGAATGTTATGAAAATTAATGATGGACTATTTCCCTCGTATTTTGTGCTTTGTGCCTTTTAGGAGGAAGGTGCTTATGCCTCCCCACTCTCTCCTCTTATTTTAAAGCATGTAATAAAGCACATATTGCACTGTAGTGAAATAAGCACCAAACTGGGAGTCAGGAGACACTTGAAATTTAATTCTAGTTTTGAAAGGAAGTCAAATGGCAACTATGATTAAATTTGTCTTTCTAATCACATATTAGCCATGGGCTAGTCATTTAATCTCACTACCTCATCTTGCCCATCTGTTAAATAGGAATTTACTAACAACAGCTATATTTGCCAATGCATTTGATATATCATTAAAGGTAAAAGGGCTTTATATTCTGAGGATGAACACTATTTTGGACTGTAAATACTGAAACACTGGAAAATATAATAACTTCTCTGACTTAAGTGTTAATTATAAGGTCTTCAATTTACTTCAAAAATTATTGC
>NC_073224.2:149252500-149352500 GCF_029281585.2 Gorilla gorilla gorilla | reverse complement strand
GTATCCTTTTCACCAAGGTCTTTTACAGAGACCTTATCATCAAATGTTAGAATAAAACTTATTCACCTACTACTAAAAGTGACAAAATACATAAAAATAAAGGTGAAAAGACAAATTTATAGGAAATTTTAAAATCACCAAAACGTCATGCTCAATGTATAAATTTTTTCAATGTGTAATTTAACAATTAAGTTGTAAATTTAAAATAATTTAATATGAAATTTGTTTTTCTATTTGTTACCAGTATCTGGATAATATTACATGCACTTAAAATGAAGAAATATATTATGGAAACTCAGAATATAGCTTCCATTTGCTAAGGAATGGTAACATAATTCAAGATTCCAAAGATAAAGTATATGGAAATAAGCCTATCAGAACCTTATATGACAAAATAGACTGAGCAAAGCAAATTTGACTTAAGAGTAGGAAATGAGTAAAGTTGCTCTTTAAGGAAACATACCTTCCCATTTAAAAAAACAACATAATATTTCCTCTCCACTTTTCTGTCTGTGTACAAAGCAGAAAAAATTTAATTAATGGTTTGTAATCCAAATAAGTGTCAATCTTTACGTACTTATCTTAAGAGGTCACTGTCATTCTAACAATGCTGTCATTGCTTCAGCTGTATTTTGGAAGCACATTTTGAGAACTGCTTTAGAGTTGGTTTCCAAACTTCCAACAAAATTAGGACTACTACTGCTTAATAGTCAAAAACCCAACTCTCTTTTATTTTAAAGAACTAAAATTACCTATTTTGAATATCTTTCCAAATTATTCATCAAATTGGGCCCTGGATGACTTTTACTGTTTTCAAAATACGAAATCCTCTTGTGAAGAATGAAGGTGTACCATATTTTAGGACTTCACAGTTATGTTCCACGGTCTCCAACAGCAATCCACAAATAAGAGCAACGACATTGTTTAAATTACAGTAGTCAACATCATTGTATTAAGTACAGAACCACGAAGGTGGCAACTTTGACCAGGGTCACATTTTCTTGTCATCACTCCTTCACATGCATACAAGGGTATATAAGGAGGTAGTGTTTTATAAAGCACTTAGCACCACAGACATTCAATAAATGGTTGCTATTATCATTGTATTATATAATAAGAGATAGTTTTAGCAGTGGTGACTATAATCTCTCTATTGAATCAAAAAGACGAGATAATAATGGACAGTCTTCAGCACACTATGCTTATAAGAATATGGTTTCTGGGTTGTTGGGGTTTTTTTTATTATGGTTATTTAAATAAGGGAGCTAACTTTTCTCTTTGGCTAGAGGCATCCCCCTTACCTGTTCACTCATTACTCTGCTGATGGTCATTGCCCTTCCCCCAAATTCTGTCAAATCATTTAAATCTTTCTCCTGTATATATAATTTGTTTATCTTTGTATTCCTAGCTTGTAGTCTTCTAAATTCTGTTTATTATGTTGCTTGAGTTACTTATTTGGAGATCATGCCATCAGATAAGCTTGTATCACTTTTGACAAAAACCGCTGCAAAGCCAATACAGGAGATGACAGCAGGTATAGTGTGATTTGGAGTAAGGCAGTGAGTAGATACTGTTGTGTTCCACCCAAATCCCCTCTTCAGGGTTGATTTACTCATCCTTCAGCTACTGGGGGATTTAACACCAGCAAACAATGGTAACACACTGCTAGACTGTTCCCTAGAAGTTTGGAAAATCAATGGCTCACACTAAGTAGAAATTACAGAATTGCTATATTATTGGGGGGGAAAAGAATTTAAAATATCAGAGTAGGCCGGGCACAGTGGCTCACGGCTGTAATCCCAGCACTTTGGGAGGCCAAGGTGGGTGGATCACGAGGTCAGGAGATCGAGACCATCCTGGCTAACACGGTGAAAACCCATCTCTACAAAAAATACAAAAAATTAGCCAGGTGATGTGGCGGGCGCCTGTAGTCCCAGCTACTCGGGAGGCTGAGGCAGGAGAATGGCATGAACCCGGGAGGTGGAACTTGCAGTGAGCCGAGATCCTGCCACTGCACTCTAGCCTGGGCGACAGAGCCAGACTCAAATAAATAAATAAATAAATAAATAATAAAATAATAAATAAAATATCAGAGAAAGGGGTATGTTAGAGTGGATATGCTATGTGAAGCCAGAAAACCTCCCAGACAACTGTTTATGAAAAGGCCCAGAGTATACTCCATTTACCAAAGTTATTGATATGAAATGTAGTAGATAAAGAAACACCTGCATCATTGAGAAGCTCAGTGGTATACAGGCCAGGGCTGATAGCAAGAGGTATTGCTAGAGCAGGGATTATTTCAGAATCCTGATAAAAGAGGCCAAGTGATGACACTTAACCATCAAAACCAAGGTGAGCACAATTATTTTGATGAATTGCAAGATTGGAATGGCAACTAGGGCTCCTCAACCCTCAGAGAAACATGGAGATGGTTCCTGGAACACAGTGTTCATAGAGGCAAAAGAAGTGGGCAGACAATAAGGATATTGCTTAATTTATGCTTTTTTTAAAAAAAAAAAATCAAGGATGAATGTTTAGATGATCGGAAAGCTAAAGGCAACCACTCTGGTAAAGTCACAATTTATTGTCCAGACCCGAGCCAGTTCTCAAATTCAGAACCTATTGACTAAAGGAAACACCAGGTCCCTATGAGGATGAACACTACAACATTGCATCAAATATATTCAGTAGCAATTCTCCCATCCTTTCCTAAAGGAAGTGATGGCCCATTTATTGGGTAACCATGTTTTGGAGAAAGGGGACTACTCAGACCTTTCCAGGATTATTAACGCAGGGTCTGAAATGTCATTGACATCTGGGGGATCAAAGCACCATCATGGCTTGTTTTAGAGGGGGAACATAGGGGGCAAGGTAATAAATGAGGTTGTGGCATGGTTCTGGTTCAGGTTGGGTCCACTCAATCCACTGGGTACTTCAACCCACCTAGTGATCATTTCCTGGTCCCCAAATACCTAATTGGATGTGCTGAGGCCTCAGCTGCAACTGCTCTGTGGGGCAGTTCGTCCTGCCCAATCCTGCCCTCCTCACTTCCTTACAGGGTGACTACTCAGACCAAACCCCAAGAGAACTTCTTTATACAAGTCTCCAGTTCAGAGTCAGTTTCAGGGAATCCAATCTAATTCAGTAAGTTTAAATCAGTCTTTATAAATGAAAATATTGAATTTTTGTGGGGTGAGCTGATAGTTTAAAAAATCAGACCAATGTGTTACCATGTTGACTTAAAAATGTTATCTATGAGTTTATGTCTAATTCCTGAAGAAGCCTGTTTTTAAAAACAGGAAAAAACATTTAATGTATATACATACCATATGACTGCATTTACACAACATTCTTGAAATTGCAGCTATAGGAATAGAGCACAGATTAGTGGTTACAGAGTTAAAAGAGTGTGGGGGAGGGAAGGAAGTTGAGGTGGCTATAAAATGGCAACATAAGGGAAACTTGTGTGATAGAAATGTGGGTATTGACTATCATTGTCGATGTTCCAGTTGTGACATTGTACTGTAGTTTCACAAATGGTTAGCATTAGGAGAAAGTAGGTAAAGAGTATATGGGATCTCTTTGTATTATTTCTTTTTTTTCTTTTCTTTTTTTTTTTTTTTTGAGGTAGAGTCTCCCTCTGTTGCCCACGCTATAGTGCAGTGCTGTGATCTTGGCTCACTGCAGTCTCCAAACCTCCACCTCCCGGGTTCAAGCGATTCTTCCGCCTCAGCCTCCCAAGTAGCTGAAACTACAGATGCATGCCACCACGCCAGGCTAATTTTTGTATTTTTAGTAGAGATGGGGTTTCACCATGTGAGCCAGGCTGATCTTGAACTCCTGACCTCAAATGATCCACCCGCCTCAGCCTCCCGAAGTGCTGAGATTACAGGTGTGAGCCACCGTGCCTGGACTCTTCATATTATTTCTTGAAACTGCATGTGAACCTACAATTATCTCAACATTAAAAGTTTAATTTAAAAATATAAATGTATGTATGTGTCTATGGAAAACATTAATGAACAGCTTTTTATAAATTGAGCTTGAATGAATGAGGTTATTCTAGGTTATTGGTTAATAGGTCCAAAACACAGAATAAAGTAAAAAATAATATGAAAGATTAGACTTTTGCAAATGACAGTTTACTAGTTCCATTAGGAATCTTCCTTCAATCATAGAAGTAGGCATGCTCTAAAAAGTTTTCGAGGGGCTTTATGAATAGGAATAAACATTTGGATTTATCTAATGTACACTTTTTGAATTTTCTTATACTATCTGAAAAAAATCTATAGCCAATACATTTGTCTTACACATCTTGATGAAGAAAAGAAGTTTCTGAAATTTATGCCTGCTTCTGAAAAAACCTCTAAGCCAATAGAAATTGAATTAAATTGACACTGACAACAACTTTTAAATTCAGTCAGCAGAATTTTGAGACTGAGCATGGCATAATTTTTAAAGATTGATATTAGAGGAAGGGGAGAGATGGATAGACAGAGATAGAGAGACAGAACAAAGAGACAGAGACAGACAGATATCTAATTGAAGAGAATCCGATTCTGCACAGTTCATGAAAGCTTTTTCTCAAGATCCACAACAAGGCAAGGATGCCCAATGTCATCATTTCTATTCAACATAGTCCCAGAAATCCTAGCCAGAGCCATTAGGCAAGAAAAAGAAATAAAAAGCATCCAAATCAGAGAAGAAAGAGTTAAATTATCTGTTTGTAGATGACATGATCTCATATGTATAAAACTCTAAAGCCTCCACAATAAAATCTGTTAGAACTAAGAAAGTAATTCAGTAAAGTTACAGGATACAAAAACCAACATACAAAAATCAGTTGCATGTCTATACACTAACAAAAAACTATCCAAAAAAAATATTTAGGAAACCAATCCCATTTACAATAGCATCAAAAAGAATAAACCATTTAGGAATAAGCTTAACCAAGTTGAAAGACTTGTACATCAGAATCTGTGAAACATTGATGATGGAAATTGAAGAACTAAGAAATCAATGGAATGAACTCCTGCATTCTAAAAGCAATCTAAAAGTCCATCAATGGATGAATGAATAAAGAAATTGTGGTGTGTGTGCGTGCGTGTGTGTGTGTGTGTGTGTCTCTAATCATTTTCAATATAAATACTGAAATAATGAAATATTATTCAGCCTTAATATTTATTGGGTCAGAGGGATTAATATGGTTAAAAGGTCCATGCTATCCAAAGTGATCGACAGATCCAATGCAAATCCTATCAAAAAACCAATGGCATTTTTTACAGAAATTTTAAAAAGTACACAAAAGACTCTAAATAGCCAAAGAAATTTTCAGCAAGAAGAACCAAATCGGAGGTATATTTTCTGATTTCAAAACATATTACAAATCTACAGTAATCAAAACAGTGTGGTACTGGCATAAAAACGACATATAGATCAATGGAACAGAATAGAGAGCCCAGAGATACACCTACACATATATGATCAAATGGTATTTGACATGGGTGCCAAGAATATACAGGAAAAAATAGTCTCTTCAATAATGCTACTGGAAGAACTGGATATCCACATGCAAAAGAATAAAATTGGGCACTTAGCTTATACCATGCACAAAAATGGATTAAAGACAAATCTAAGATCTGAAATCATAAAACTCCTAGAAGAAAACATAGGAAACAAGCTTCTTGACAAGGATCTGGGCAATGGCTTCTCGGATATGACACCAAAAGCAATAATAAACAAGTGGTATTGCATCAAACTAAAAAGCTTCTGCACAGCAAAGGAAACAATCAATGAAATGAAAAGGTAACCTACAATATGGCAAAAAAAAGTTTGAAAACCATTTAAATGATAAATGACTAATAACTAGAATATATAAGGCACTTCTACAACTCAATAGGAAAATAATAATAACCCAATTAAAAATGAATAAAGGACCTCAATAGGTATTTCTCCAAAGAAGACATATAAATGGCCAATGGATATATAAAAAAAGTTCAATATCACAAATCACCATGGAAATGCAAATCAAAGCCACAATGAGATATCACCTCACACCTATTAGAATGGCTATGATCAAAAAGGCAAGAGATAACAAGAGTTGACGAACATGTAGAGAAAAGGGTACACTGTTGGTGGGAATGTAAATTAGTGCACCCACTATGGAAAACAGTATGGAGATTACTCAAAAAATTAAAAACAGAACTACCCTATAGGATTCAGCAATCCCATTTGAGGATATATGTCCAAAGGAATTAAAAATCAGAATTTTGAAGAGATATCTGCACTCCCATGTTCATTACAGCATTAATCACAACAGTGAAGACATGGAAGCAATCTAAAAGTCCATCTACAAATGAATGGATAAAGAAATTGTGGTGTATATACACACAAACACACACAAAATGGAAACATTAACAAAGAAAAAAATCCTGCCATTTGCAACAATATGGATAAATCAGGAGGACACTATGCTAAGTGAAATAAGCTAGACACAATGGCAAATGCTGCATGTTTCCACTTACATGAGAAATCTAAAACAGTTAGACTCATAGGAGCAGAGCATAGGAGGATGTATGTCAGGGGCTGGGGAAAAGGTGATATGAGGAGGTATTGGTCAAAGGGTACAAAATTTCAGGTATGCAAGATGAATAAGTTCTAGAGTTACACCGTACAGCATAGTGCCTATAGTTAACAATACAAAATTGTATAGTTAAAAATTTGCTAACAGGGTAGATCTTATGCTGAGTGCTCCTATAACAAACATATGCACACACACACACAAAGAAATGCATACCAAAAGCACATAGGAGTGAAAAAGACATTAAGTTTTTATTTAAAATGCACCAACAAAAGAAAATAAAACTTCTAAAAAGATATGTAAAGAGAAAATGACTAAAGCTTCATATTTACTGAATGTACTTAATCTGTACATTGGATTTATTTTTCTAGTATCTCTATCCTAGTGTGTAGTTGACAATGTTCAATGTTCATAATAAAAATTTTTAAGTGCAAAAAAAATTCTGTACAATTCAAAGCTTCCTGTGCACAAAGAGATAAAATAACCACTTATTATTGGCTTCTTAAAACATTTTCTTATTTTTTATAATTTATGCCACTAAGAATTTTTAAATAATTGGTTCAACCAGTATCAAAAGGTATTAAGAGGCAAGGCACAGTGGCTCATGCCTGTAATCTCAGCACTTTGGGAGACCAAGGCGGGCAGATCACCTGAGGTCAGGAGTTCCAGACCAGCCTGGCCAACATGGCAAAACCCCATCTCTAATAAAGATACAAAAATTAGCCAGGCATGGTGGTGCACACCTGTGGCCCCAGTTACTCGGGAGGCTGAGGCAGAATTGCTTGAACCCAGAAGACAAAGACAGTGGTGAGCCAAGATTGTGCCACTGCCCTCCAGCCTCCAGGAGAGTGAGATTCTGTCTCAAAAAAAAAAAGTGTTAAGGTTTTATAGGATAAAATTTAACAGATATTATAGATTATAGAGAATGCATCCATACAATGGAATATTATACAACAGCTAAAAATAATAAGTCAGTTCTCCATGAATTAATTGTAAAGGTCTCTAACATATTTTATGTGAAAATAGCAAAGTAAAGCAAAGAGCAATGTTCATGTTATATGTAGAAATAAAAATAAAATAACCAACCTGGCACAGTGGCTCATGCCTGCAATCCCAAGGCTTCGAGAGGCCGAGGAGGGCAGATCACCTGAGGTCAGAAGTTTGAGACCAGCCTGGCCAACATAGGAAAACCCTGTCCCTACTAAAAATACAAAAATCAGTGGGGCATGGTGGCGCATGCATGTAGTCCCAGCTACTTGGGAGGCTGAGGAAGAAGAACTGTTTGAACCCGGGAGGCAGAGGTTGCAGTGAGCTGAGATCACACCACTGCACTCCAGCCTGGGCAACAGAGCAAGACTCTGTCTCAAAAAAAATAAAATAAAATAAAATAACTCGTATACATACAGCATATCTCTGGAAGAACATACAAGAAACTGATAAAAGTAGATATTTCCTTAAAAGGCCTAGAGCAAAGGGAAGAGAGAGATATGCTTTTCACTGCATACCTTCTTGCATCTTAGAATTTTGTACAATGTGTACATATTACCTTGAATAAAAATTTTTAAATAAAGTTTAAAAGAAAAGGGTAAACATGAAATAAATGGATTATATACATTATTCATTTAAAATTACTACCAGTGAACGGTAATGACCAGTAATTGGTATCAGCCATTAACTGGTTATTTCAGCCTTGGGCAAATTATATTATTGTTTTACCTCTTACTTGTGTGAAATGGGGATTCTAATGTTCATCTTTAAGGGTTAGTCAGTGGGTTAAATGTAGCACATAAAGGAGCCCCTATAAAGGCATGCAATAATAAATAGCTATTTTCCTAATTCCTCCTCTCATCTATACTATTGCAGCCCCAGGATGCTGATGAACTGGAAGAATTACTCAGCAGCTATGCTTTCATATGTGATTATGTTGCTGAGGGTCAATAAAACATTGAGATTCCCAATGATATTTCCCATTTTTTTCTACATCTCCCTTATAGCTAAGGCGAGCTGTAAAGCACTTCAATCTTATTTAAAGCTTCATAAAAATGCTTCAGTAGACATTTAATGACATTGTCTTAGTTTGGGTTTTGTCAAAAGCAAAGCCTGAGACAAAGTCTTGGGTACAGATGATCTGCTGGGGAGGTGGTTCCAGAAAGAGGGGTGAGGGAGCCAGGAGAGTGAGAGAAGAGAGAAGGAAAAACAAAAACAAAGGTGCATTATCAAGTTCACCACTATGAGCAAACAGGGATTTGATTTGGTCTGGAGCTCTTGAAAAGCATGCATAATGCCCCCACAAAGAAGTGGCCACCCAAAGGACAGGGGGCTGGAGCATTTATCCACTGGGTTCTGTCCCACATTGGTTGAGGGTTGACCTTGAAGGCATTAAGACTCCCACCCCATTGGGCTGCACTTGCATGGGGATTGTGCAGGCTTTTGTGGCATCAAAGAAAGCCCTGGGGAAGAAAGCAGGAAGACATACAGCATACATGTGAAGTGTGGCATTGTCAGCACAAGGTGAGTGTGAACTTGTGTGGAACTGTCCACTGCAGCTACAGCTAAAAACAGAGGTGGGCTGAGGAGATATGACACGGGTGCCAGAGGCATTTGCTACATACATCACTCAGGAAAATTTTGGTCAAGTTACTGCTGCTAAAAGAACAAACATGACACAATTGTCATAACTTTCTTTCCTGTTTTCCTTCTCAAAGATGGCAGTAACAATTACATGTTTAAAGCTTATGGCATTACTTCAATGATCCAAATGCTGCAAAAGAACTCTTGCGTATTTCTTTGACAAGCCCAGGGAGCTGAGCAGGCTTGATATTGACTGCTGTATGTTTACGACTCTCAACAACTCTTATACCTATGCTCACTTTTTAAAATTTTTTAAAATTATACTTTAAGTTCTAGGATACATGTGCAGAACATGCAGTTTTGTTATACAGGCATACGCGTGCCATGGTGGTTTGCTGCACCCATCAACCTGTCATCTACATTAGGTATTTCTCCTAATGCTATCCCTCCCCTAGCCCCACCACCCCCGACAGGCCCCAGTGTGTGATGTTCCCCTCCCTGTGTCTATGTGTTCTCATTGTTCAGCTCTCACTTATGAGTGAGAACATGCAGTGTTTGGTTTTCTATTCTTGTGTTAGTTTGCTGAGAATGATGGATTCCAGCTTCATCCATGTCCCTGCAAAAGACATGAACTCATCATTTTCTATGAATGCATAGTATTCCATGGTATATATGTGCCACATTTTCTTTATCCAGTCTATCATTGATAGGCATTTGTGTCAGTTCCAAGTCTTAGCTATTGTGAACATTGCTGCAATAAACATACGTGTGCATGTGTTTTTATAGTAGAATGATTTATAATCCTTTGGGTATATACCCAGTCATGGGATTGCTGGGTCAAAAGGTATTTCTGGTTCTAGATCCTTGAGGAATCGCCACACTGTCTTCCATAATGGTTGAACTAATTTACACTCCTACACTCGCACCAACGGTGTAAAAGCGTTCTTATTTCTCCACATCCTCTCCAGCATCTGTTGTTTCCTGACTTTTTAATGATCGCCATTCTAACTGGGATGAGATGGTATCTCATTGTCGTTTTGATTTGCATTTCTCTAAAGACCAGTGATGATGAGCTTTTTTTCACATTTGTTGGCCACATAAATGTCTTCTTTTGAGAAGTGTCTGTTCATATCCTTTGCCAACTTTTTGATGCGGTTGTTTTTTTTTTCTTGTAAATTTGTTTAAGTTCTTTGTAGATTCTGGATATTAGCCCTTTGTCAGATGGGTAGATTGCAAAAATTTTCTCCCATTCTGTAGGTTGCCTGTTCACTCTGATAATAGTTTCTTTTGTTGTGCAGAAGCTCTTTAGTTTAATTAAATCCCATTTGTCTATTTTGGCTTTTGTTGCAGTTGCTTTTGGTGTTTTAGTCATAAAGTCTTTGCCTATGCCTATGTCCTGAATGGTATTGCCTAGGTTTTCTTCTAGGGTTTTTATGGTTTTAGGTCTTGTGTTTAATCCATCTTGAGTTAATTTTTGTATAAGGTGTAAGGAAGGGGACCAGATTCAGTTTTCTGCATAAGGCTAGCCAGCTTTCCCAACACCATTTATTAAATAGGAAATCCTGCCAGGTGCAGTGGCTCATGCCTGTAATCCCAGCACTTTGGGAGGCTGAGGTGGGTGGATCACGAGGTCAGGAGATTGAGACCATCCTGGCTAACACAGTGAAATCCCGTCTCTACTAAAAATACAAAAAATTAGCCAGGCGTGGTGGTGGGCGCCTGTAGTCCCAGCTACTCAGAAGGCTGAGGCAGGAGAATGGCGTGAACCCAGAAGGCAGAGCTTGCAGTGAGCCGAGTTCACACCACTGCCCTCCAGCCTGGGCGACAGAGAGACTGTGTTTAAAAAAAAAAAAAAAAAAAAAAAAAAGGGAATCCTTTCCCCTTTGCTTGTTTTTGTCAGGTTTGTCAAAGACCAGATGGTTGTAGATGTGTGGCGTTATTTCTGAAGCCTCTGTTCTGTTCCACTGGTCTATATATCTGTTTTGGTACCAGTACCATGCTGTTTTGGTTACTGTAGCCTCAGGATACAAAATCAATGTGCAAAAATCACAAGCATTCCTATACACCAATAATAGAGAAACAGAAAGCCAAATCATGAGTGAACTCCCATTCACAATTGCTACAAAGAGAATGAAATACCTAGGAATACAACTTACAAGGGATGTGAAGGACCTCTTCAAGGAGAACTACAAATCACTGCTCAAGGAAATAGGAGAGGACACAAACAAATGGAAAAACATTACATGCTCATGGATAGGAAGAATCAATATCGTGAAAATGGCCATACTGCCCAAAGTAATTTATAAATTCAATGCTATCCCCATCAAGCTACCGTTGACTTTCTTCACAGAATTGGAAAAAACTACTTTAAATTTCATATGGAACAAAAAAAGAGCCCATACAGCCAAGACAATCCTAAGCAAAAAGAACAAAGCTGGAGGAATCACGCTACCTGACTTCAAACTATGCTCACTTTTCTAGAAAAATGGGCTGAATATTCCTATTTACACTGGCTAATAAATGACATGTCTTCCTCTTCTCCCTCCCCAAAATCTACAAATTACAGTATCAATTTTTTAAAAATCTATTGCGTTGCTGAAAGCAGGGAAGCGGTACTACCTGCAGATTAAAACAAGGAGAAGTTTCCAGGGGATATAGAGCCAATGAGAAAAGGCTGACAGAGACAACAGATTTAGGCTTCTCTACTATTTGACCTTGTTTACACTGCCACAGGAACAGTTCCAAATATGGTCAACCTGTGAGGTGAATACTGCAATAGTATAGGCAACATTTGAATCCCAAGGAATGAGACACAGAAGCCTTCTAGGGTTAGCAAGTTTGAAAATGGGTTTATTCCGGCTACAATAGCTGTTCTTGGCAGAATGTTAACAACTACCAAGACTTTGCAGCTCCCAAAACACATATTTTCAGAGTGTCATGTTAAGATGCCCTTTTAATGCAGTCTGTGATTGGACTCCCTGGTTCCCTCACTCCAGGCAGATGTCCTGACAGAGAGTATCGCCTGAGTACTAAAGGACTGTCATAAAACAGACTTCATTTCTTCGTCTTCCTATATTATAGGTAACCTAAATGTTTATTACAAGTCTGCTTTTACATCATTCTCTATGTCTTATCAGTAGGAAAATATTGGGAGAGCAAGGGTCAAGGAGAAGTAGGCATCTAGGGGTTGGCTTTAAAGTATGTCATCAAGCATGAAGAGCTGACCCTCACATGCAATCTCTCTGACCCAACAAACAGAAGACCTGCAAAGATTAGAAGCATAGAAAGCCAACTGCAAAAGAAGAGCTTGAGCAGTAAGTAACACAACTAATCCACGGCCCAAACAAACAGACAGACAACCCTGTTCTTGGGTCTTCTGACTCCAAAATTTGCCCCCAGAATAGAGCCATGAGAACAGATTTTCTAAAATTGAGAATTCTGACAGCAGAGATTCCTGGATTAAGTGCCAGGTGGAGAAATAGAAGGGTCCCCAGGTCATTTAAAGGCTGAAGTAGGGGACAAGGAACACTGTATAGCCATCCTAGCCAGGGGGCACTAGAGAGAACAATGGCTTCCCAAAGATATTCAGCCCTAATTCCCAGAACCTGTGACTCTTACTCTACATGGAAAAAGGGAGTTTGCAGATGTGATTAAGTGAAAGATCTTGAGGGTCCAATATAATCATGGAGGTCCTTAGTGAAAGAGGAAGGCAGGAGAATCAGAATCCAAGAAGGTATGAGGCAGGCGGTCTGAGCAATGTGACTGCTGTTTGAAGATGGAGGAAGTCATGAGCCAAGGAATGTGGGAAGTCTCAGAAGCTGGAAAAGGCACGGAACAAAGTCTCCCCTGGAGCCTCCAGAGGATGGTGCTGACACTTTGATGTTAGCCCCATTTTAGACCCCTCTTGGACTTCTACCCTCAGAACCGCAAGATAGCAAATCTTTGTTGTTTTAAGTTTGTGGTAATTTGTTAACAGAAGCAATAGAAAATTAATAGACAAAGTTTGTATAATCAGACGAGGTATTCACTGACAGGCAAAAAGGGATTTTCACCTGGCTGTTCAATTACAATTGTCTTCTGCATATATAAGCACATTTAAAAGAATCACCAAATATTTAAGAAAAGGCTCAGCATGAAAGGCACTGATATATTTTTAAAAAAAGAAAATAATTAAGCCTCAAGCAAGCATTTAATGCACGTTTAGAATAATCTGAATTTAGAAGGCATGAAGGATAGAATCAGAAGCTCACACATCTTCACAGTAGGGGTTAGAAAAAGAAAAAAAAATGGAGAAAACAGAGGGAGATAAATAAAGAAATAATAGAGAGAGGTCGGGCACGGTGGCCCACTCCTGTGATCCTAACACTTTAGGAAGCCAAGACAGGCAGATTGCTTGAGTGCTTGAGCCCAGGAATTGAAAACCAGCCTGGGCAACATGGCAAGACCCTGTCTCTACAAAAAATACAAAAATTAGCCAGGCGTAATGGCACACGTCTGTAGTCCCAGCTGCTCAGGAGGCTGAGGTGGGAGGATCACTTGAGCCCAGGAGGTTGAGGCTGCAGTGAGCCATAATGATGCCACTGCATTCCAGCCTGGTCAACAGAGAGAGACAGAGAGAGACCCTATCTCAAAAAAAAAAAGAAGGAAGGAAGGGAGGGAAGGAGGGAGTGTGGAAGGGAGGGAGGAAGGAAGGAAGGAAGGAAAGAAGGAAGGAAGGAGAGAAAAGTATCTATGCTGAGCTAAAGCAAGATTCTAATCTTCAGACTGAATGGGTCTACCGAGTGCCATGTAGAAAGAATTAAACAAACAAAAAGCCATTTTTTTGATACAGCTTAGTAAAATTTTCTGAACTCAAAAGAAAATCTTAAAGGTTATAAAAGACAAAACACAAAAGCAAAATTTAAATTAGCATCAGACTTCTTACCCACAACTCTGGACAACATGATAATGGAACAATATCTTTAAAGTTTTGAAAGAAAGTTGCTTTTAATCTAATACCCAGTCAAAACTATCATGCACATTTAGGAGCAATATAAAGACATATTCAAGTGCAAGGCTCAGAACATTTACCACAATAAACCCTTTCTGAAAAAAATTATGTGAGAATAACCATTAAAATAAAAATGAATTCAACAAAGAACATAATAACAGTGATAAAGAAAGCAGTAAAAGTTATGGTTAAGTATAAGTAATATTGATAATACTAATTCCTAATAAAGTATAACCACAATTTTGTTTACATAACACTCTAGAGGTAAAATTCAGATTATTCTAAACAAAACATGGATGATGGCAAGTGGGGGGAATCTTAAGGGGAGAAAAGTCATAGGGGCATGGTGATAGGTTCTAGATATTGAAATTTTCTTAACATTAATTTTTAAAAATATAAGTTTAAGTGTTATTGCCTAAAATATGAGTAACTACTAGCAAAAGAAAAATATATATGACTCCAAAACTAGATTTTTTTAAAAAAACATAACAAATAGAACTTACTATAAGGTATCAGGGAAATAAGCAAACATCAGTTATCACAAACAATGGGATGTGTTCAACTTTCCTTTTTTTTTTTGAGACGGAGTCTCACTCTGTCGCCGGGCTAGAGTGCAGTGGCAGCAATCTCGACTCACTGTAACCTCCACCTCCTGGGTTCAAGTGATTCCCGTCTCAGCCTCCCAAGTAGCTGAGACTACAGGCACACGCCACCACGCCCAGCTTATTTTTTGTATTTTACTAGAGATGGGGTTCACCATGTTGGCCAGGATGGCCTTGATCTCCTGACCTTGTGATCTGCCTGCCTCCGTCTATTAAAGCAAAGATTCTCAAATCTATGCCGTGTAGTTTCGTTGTTGTTTTTAATCCACCTGAACTCAGCATTAGCTATTTGTAATGAACAGCTAAACCAAAATTACACACAAAGACTGCAAATAAAGTAATAGAAAAGATATACTGAATTTCAGGTAAACCTGGAAGATAGCGCACAGGCATTTATCTCTACTCTGTCCTGAAACCTCACTCAAATGGCACACATTAAAAAGTTCAAACTCACAGAGACAAAGATTGCAGAAGAAGAGATAACAACAATCAAAACAAATTTTTAGAAGATAGGAAGTGGGGGAATTATCAAAGCTGAAAAAGATAAATACCAAGTGCTTATACGGGGTCATGCCTGCAAAACCAAACCACGCTTCAGAACTCTAGAAGCCATACTGCAAAACCCCTTATTGAGAAAGCAGGCTTAGGAGTGGGCCTGAAAACAGGGCATTTGTTGCAAGTTTAAATGAGTAATACCGAGTGTTAATGTGAGTGGTGTTTTATATCCTAGGATGGCTTCTTGGTACTGAAAAATATTTTTAATAACTTCTTTTTTATATTAAATTTTTAATATTTTAATTTAAAATGTTAAGCTTTAAAGTCACACATT
Source organism: Gorilla gorilla gorilla (assembly GCF_029281585.2). NCBI lineage: Eukaryota > Metazoa > Chordata > Mammalia > Primates > Hominidae > Gorilla > Gorilla gorilla. Next base: position 149,336,928 of record NC_073224.2, on the reverse strand, counting down.
TCTGGCAATGTCTCGTGCCTATAGTCCCAGCACTTTGGAAGGCTGAGGTGAGAGGATCACTCGAGCCAGGAGTTTGAGACCAGCCTGGGCGACATGATGAGATCTCATCTCTACAAAAAAAAAAAAAAAAAAAAATCAGCCAGGTGTTGTGGCACATATACCTGCAGTCCCAGCTACCAGGGAGGCTGATGTAGAAGGATCACGAGCCCAAGAGATCAAGTCTGCAATGAACTGTGATTATGCTACTGCATTTCGCCCTTGGCAACAGAATGAGGCTCTGTCTCAAAAATAAATAAACAAAAATAAAATACAAATTTTAGAACCTAGATTTCCTGAAGCCTTTAAATTCAAACTTTTACAACTTTATTAATCCATTTATAAATATAGGAAATAGTATATAAAAGCATTATCTTTCAGTGAGTGATCAATTCCACTTGTAAACACTAAATTAAATTTGCCTTACACTGTCTTAATTACAAACCTGTTGTTTTGGTTTTGTTTTTTTGTTTGTTTGTTTTGAGACAGGGTCTTGCTCTGTCACCCAGGTTGGAGTGCAGTGGCCTGATCATAACTCATTGTAATCTTGAACTCCTGGGCTGAAGTGATCCTCCACCCCAGATTCTTGCATAACTAGGACTAAAAGCGTGCACCACCACGCCCAGCTAACTTTTTTTTATTCCTATTTTTTTGTAAAGACAGAGGTCTCACTATGTTGCCCAGACTGGTCTCAAACTCCTGGCCTCAAGCAATCCTCTCACCTTAGGCTCTCAAAGTGCTGGGATTACAGGCATGAGCCACTGTACCCAGCCAAACTGGTTTTTAAAAAGGTAGATATTTTAAACTGCATTTAGAAATTTAATATATTTATATTTATAAAATATATTTGGTTTTTAAAAATAGCCTACCAATGCATTGCTAAGAACATATCCCCATCATTAATTGACACATGACTATATTTTATAAAGAGCATTTAACAATCACAAAAGAGCTCATAAAATCAAAATTTGATAGCGGAAATGTTTTCTAAATTAGTGAAAGGATGGGAAAATAAAGTTGGTGAAATCCCTCTGAAAGTAGAATCAAACAAAAGAATGTACAACACTCTGATAAATGTTTGACTAAGAGTTCCAGAAAAAAAAAAGAAGAAGAAGAAGAGGGTGGAGAAAAAATTGTCAAAGAAATAATACAAGAAAGCTTCTCAGACCTTAAGAATATAACACTATATTTAAAAGGACTACCATAATAAATGAGAAAAAATGAACACAAAGATACATCGTCATGAACTTGTCACTATATTTGGAATAAAAATGGTTCATAAAGCTTCCAAAGGGGAAAAGAAAGTTTAATAAAACGGACATCAAATGGTAGCCAGGCTTTTCAAAAATGATATTAAGAACTAAAAAGAAATTAATCAATGCTTCTAAAGTGCTGCAAGAAAATTATTTCCAATTTCGAATTCTATGTCCAAACAGAAGGGGGATAAGGCAAAGTAACTATACATCCATGGAAAATCTCAAAAAATGTATCTCTTCTGTATCATTTATCAGGAAACTATTGGAGAATGAGCTCCATCAAAATGCAGGAGCAAAAAAGGTGAAAATACAAGATTTAGAGTATAAAGAATCCAACAGGAGTGCAGGCCTGCAGAACAATCATTCTAGATTAGAGCAGGATAAGAGACTCTGGGGAAGGGTGATGGATGTGTGTTACGTTTTGATCATGAGGAAAATAATATTCAGAGGAGTCTATATTTGCTTTGGAGGAAGAATCAGTGATGAAGTGAATAATGCAAACTTTAAAGTGACACCATTATAAACTGCAAGAAAATAAAAAAGTTGAATAAGAAAGGAAATGTAATCATGTTCTTGCTTTGGCTCAATAGTGAAAATTCTTACATAATCATAACGTAAGTTACTTGGAGGTTTACTTCTCCCATTTATAAAATGGGTAAATGAATAATAATAACACTCACTCTGATTGTTGTGATAATGGAATTAATGAATATAAGCACTTAAACATATTCCTGGCATATAGTAAATACTCAATAAATATTAGCTGTATTGTTAGCTACGTGTGAAGAAAATACTGAAAATTTATTTAACCAAAAGTTATGGTACAACTATAGTAAGAATAGAGAGTTCTTTTTTCTTAGATAATAAGAAGTCAATAACCATATAAGCATATTTTTTAGAAACCAAGAGGTAAATACTATATAAAACAGCTAAAATAATTGAAAGTAGATATCACTGGAAGTAGCATCAGGGGAAAACTAGGTACTGAAGGTTTTTTTAATAATCCTTTTAAGAGTATTTGACTTTCTAAAACTACTTGCAGTTTTTTAATTAAAAATAAAAATAATTCTAAAATAACAGAGCCAAACCAGGAAAACACTAAAACGAAAGTATGTGTGGCCATATCTGACAATATTGAATTGAAATTCAAAATGGATCAGAATGGATAACCAATTACCATGAATATGAAACTATCATGAACCATTATGTACATAACAATGTAATCAAACTATTAAAAGTGAAAAGGTAATTTGACAAATTCTCAATTACAGAGCAAAGTTTTAACAGACCACATATTAGTTCATTCTTACACTACTAATGAAGACATACCAGAGACTGAGTAATTTATAAAGGAAAGAGGTTTTACTGACTCACAGTTCGCATGGCTCAGGAGGCCTCAAGAAACTTACAATCGTGGTGAAAGGGGAAGCAAACAGTCCTTCTTCACAGGGCAGCAGGACGAAGAAGTACCAAGCAAAAAGGGGGAAAAGCCCCTTATAAAACCATCAGATCTCATGAGCACTCACTCATTATCACGAGAACAGCATGAGGGTAACTGCCCCCGTGATTAAATTGTCTCCCACTGGTCCCTTTGACAACACGTGAAGATTGTGGGAACTATAATTCAAGATGAGATTTGGATGTGAATGCAGCCAAACCATATCAGACCACTCTCAAAAACTGACAGATAAAATGGAACAAAAATAGATATCAAAAATAAGAAGTTTGAATAAGATTTTTTTTTTTTTTTTTTGAGACGGAGTTTCGCTCTTGTTGCCCAGGCTGGAGTACAATGGCGCAATCTTAGCTCACCGCAGCCTCTGCTTCCCAGGTTCAAGTGATTTGCCTGCCTCAGCCTTCCCGAATAGCTGGGATTACAGGCATGCGCCACCATGCCCGGTTAATTTTGTGGTTTTTTTTTTTTTCTTTTTTTTTAGTAGAGATGGGGTTTCTCCACGTTGGTCAGGCTGATCCCGAACTCCTGACCTCAGGTGATCCGCCTGCCTCGGCCTCCCAAAGTGCTGGGATTACAGGCATGAGCCACCGCACCCGGCCTATGTTTTCATTTTTTAAAGCGTAATTTAATAGCTTTGCCTCAGAGAAGTTTGTACCTATAAAGAATACATTCTTTTCAAAAACTAATGAAACATTTACAAAAATTGATCATTTATTAAGATCTCAATGAAATTTTTATAAAATTTAAAACATAAAAGCCAGAATCTCTAACATGTAATCCAAAATTAGAAAATTAATAAGTGGAGAGAGAAAAGGGCTATCAGATTGGTAATGTTAAGCTCTCTTTTAAATAACTTTTGGTTAACAATAAGCAAAAAGAGACATTATATCTCAATAAAGAAAAGAGAAAGAATGCATCTGAAAGAATAAAAAGGTAAACCCAAGAAAACACTGAAAAGAAAGAAAAAGGAGAAATTTGTGCTGCCAGATATTCAAATTGAACAATAACTGTACAATGAATAAAAGAGAGTGGTTCTCACTAGAAACTCTAGCAATACATCCAAGCCTATATAAAGGTGGCACTTCAGTGTGGAAAGGATTAATTATTCACCAAATAGTGCTGGGATCATTGGTTAACTATTTAGGAGAAATAAAGAGTAGACCCTTACATTATATTATTTGCCGAAATAAGTAATTTTCACTTAGATTAAAACTTTAAATTTTAAAAGAAAATCATGTAAGTTTTAAATATATGTAATCTAGGGGTGACTAGGAGAGTCTTTCTGGCATAAAATCAAAGACAGTAATAGAAAGGAAAATATTGATAGATTTGACTGTAGAGTGTCAAAAATATAATAAATAGAATTAAAATCGCACTACACACTGGAAAACTATATGCAGCAGAAAAACAGTTAACTCTAGTATTCTAAAAGTTTATATACTTCAGGACAAAAATAACCAATATTCTTTCAAAAACTGATCAAAAGACCTAAAAAATAATTCACCAATGAAGAAATTTTTCCTCAATAAACATTTAGAAAAAATATAAACTTATTAGGAATTTAAAACACGTATAGTTAAAAAAAAATACCAGTGATATGCATTTTTCATTTGGGAAAATGGCACTCAGACATTGCTGTTAGAAGTTAAAATTGGTATAAATAGTGTTTTGGCAGTAGATATCAAAAGTTTTAAAAATACATAAGTCTTTTAATCAAGATATTATACCCTAGGAAATGGTTATAGGAAAATAATTAACAATGTGAAAAAAAATTGACTATAAGATATTTATTACAATGCTGTTAGGAAAAAATTCACAATCTAAATGTGCACCAAAGATAAATTAGTGAAATAGATGATGATGCAAATGGATTACAATGCGGCTACTCACAATGACAGCACTGAAATGTATTAGTTCACATATAAACATATGTATTGGTAAAGAAAACAAAAAGATTATGTAAGAATTTATACTCTCATTCATAATTTATACCTGTTCTGTTCTCATGTGTATGCCAAATGTCTAGTACATAATAGCTCACAATAACTGTTAAGTATGCAAACTGTAAAAAATAATTGCATATATTGTATACATAATCACACAGAAATAATTACAAATGTTAATTATATAATTAAAAACTTCACTATAAATGTTAATGTTATATGTAAGGATAAATTTTACTCATATAGGAAGATAAGTATGCTATTTTGTTAAATAAAAAGACAAAATACAAATTATAAATGTGGTGAATATGCCTAGAAAAACAGATTGGAAGAAAAGTTTAATTTCTTTGGGTAATAGAATTATCATTGATTTTATTTTTCCTCTTTCTATCTTTTTGTATTTTCCAATGTTTTGGCAATGAACTATTTGTAATGGGAAAAAAATATTTTAAACAAGTTGCGTATTTTGGAATACTATGCATTTATTTTAAACTATATTTTAGAAGAATATCATCAATGTGAGAAAATGGCCACAGTACATTATTAAATAAAAACAATCGTTTGGAATATTACATTCAGTATGGTTCTGATTACATGTGGACATACATATACAAAGGCAAGAAAACTACAAGGTTATATTAAAACCTTTAAATTTTTTTTCTGGATATTAACATCGTTTTCATTTCCTTCTTAGCAATTTTCTGTATTTTCCAAATTTTCTACCAAAAAAAAATCTCTCTTTTGCAATCAAAAGAAAGGGCCACAGGAAGGAGGAGGAAGAGACATTTTTATTTTTAAGAAATGGAAAATATATCAATGGGTTGAAGGTCAAGCCATCAATCCTTAACAGATTTTTCTCAGCTTTGTGGGAATTCATTCTCAATGATAAACTTATTTTTCCCTCAAGTACATATTTTCTACAACTGTTCATGCTTATGCCTCTGAACACTATTAAAATATTAATGTATTCTTCTCATGTTGTTCTCTCATGTTGCCCACTCTCTATCTGAGCAATAAATCTATACTTTTCCAACCTCTAAAAGAGCAGGGAAACTTGCCCAAGGTGACACACTGCTTGTTGGTGGAGTCAGGACTGCAACACAATAGTCCTTGCTCCCAGGCCGGGATTATCCTCTTCGGAAACAAGTTTCCAAAATCTATTAAGCAATTTTTAAATGTTTGTTCTTTACATCCTTCAAGTCAGCAACAAGGCAAGTTTTGACCACTTCTGTTATGGGCCCAATTCCAAACAGCCTCCAAGGGCTCCTGCCCTATGAAGAGAGGAACATGATCATAAAGTAAACATGAGTGTGGCCCACAATAGTGAGTACATAAGGAATGTTTAATAACTACTTTTTACTGAATTGTTATCCTGCTTCATTGATGGAGGAAAAGCCTGCAGATGAATTCAAAACCAGGAAAATCTAGCTTTGGCTGTCATTCACAGTGTCCCTCCCTATCCATATTTGACATCCCCTAGAATCCTGGAAAGCTTCCTAGCACCATGAGGCTGATACACTTAGGCAGAAACACCAACCGTTCACACTTACACAAGATATATATACACTTCACACACATAGCATTCTGCCAAGGTCCCTCCTCACAAAAACAAAAACAAAAACAAAACAAAACAGATTGTAACAATCTGTCAGATCCATAAATGGTGTGTCATCTAATAACCCGCAATAAGTTCTAAAGCACATCAGATCAGCCTTTCAAATGGTAAATTTCCATGAACTATTAATGAAACAGCATTGCTCTCTTTTCAAAATTTTCTTAACTCTTGCATTTGAAATCCAGTCCAACTTAGAACTCTTTAAACATCAAACTCAACTTCTCATGCACAGTAAACACAACGTCCAGAAAGCATCATTAGCCCAAGTTAGTAAAGAAATGTTTGCTGCTGTTTCTTCCCATCATAAGAAATGCTGCTCAATAAGGGATGATTAAAAAGTCCATATGCCACATGAATCTCACGAATATACCTTTTCCATTGCTTTAAGTATCAATCCTATAAAGAAAACTAATACTGTGACTTAATATTCTTTTCACTTTGCCAAAAACTTCTCCCAACCACCATGCACATTTTAAAAGGCGGTAAAATCTAATTAACTTCTTTGCAGATCAGTGTAGTGTTTACATCTCAGTGTGTGTATACAGGCCATGTTAATCTCCATCCAAGAGAAGGAAGAACACAAGGCCTAGGGGTCTCTCTTGCTGTGACTTCTACTACCATATTCACAATCATGTTACAAAAAGAAAATTAGCAATACCCTAAAATAAAGAATTCCACTGCAAGCTTTATAATCCATCATTAATTTCCTCTTTACTCATAAAACAGAATTTCACATTTTGGAGTTTAAGAGTGCTGAGCTAAATATCCTTTTATGCTTAAGAAAGCAGATTAACTTTTGAGGAAATCATCATGTCTTGCTATAGAGACAAAATAGTACATCAAGGAAAAAATATACTAATTGATGGCTTTCTAAATAAAGTATGATCATCGAGTAATACTAAATTGGTTGTCTTGTGTGTCAAATTAATCTCTTCATTACGGGGAACCAGGCTGGCTATTTTGTGCTTCAATCCATCTTTAAGAGCAGCATTTTGATTAATCAAGTTAATGATGACAGTTTTTAGCTAGTAACAAATGATACATTTATTCAGGCCCTTTTTCAGATGATCCAAGCTATTGTGAGCAAAAGAAAAAGAAACAGCAATTTGGAAGATTAGATTAGTATGCCTAGTTTAAACTCTACACTTACTCTAGCAAATGAGATCAGAAGCAAGCATTAATTAATGAGTAAATCTCCCAAGGAATCTCCACCATAAAAAAAAGAGTCATTATCAAACAGAGCATGCAAACTCTTACAGATATTTTATGTTAAAGAACATATAAAAAGCTACAGATTTGGGCTAACTTAAAGTTTATAGTTTTCAAAACCAAAATGACCAAATACTTAATTTCAACTCAGCCACCCATAAAGTGACATTACTAAAATCAGAACTGTTTTTAGAACACTCCTCTTGACAATAACTGTTAATATAGAATGAAAAAATAGCTCATTTGCCCCCCTTCATTTAAGGTAAGTAGGTAACAAATCTGGATAGCCCAATCTATCAATTTATAGCAAATGCTCTAAATACAGAGATTGGCAAACAACAGCCCAGCCCATAGGCCAAATCTAGTCTGCCAAGTATCTTTATAAATAAAGTTTTATTGGAAGTAGTCACAATAGTTCCTTTATGTATTGTCGATAGCTGCTTGCACACTACAATGGCAGTTGAGTTGAGTTCTTGCAACAGAAACTACATGGCCCACAAAACCTGAAATATTTACTATCTGGCCCTTTTCAGAAACTCTGCTAGCCCCTGCTCTAATATACTGTTTTTCAAATTTTTCACAGTAGAAGTCTTTCAAACAAAATCCTACAAGAAAGCCTAGCAAATAAGGCATTTGAAAGCAATATTTTTTTAGTATACATTACTTTTATAAAGTAAATTGTGTAACAATTACTGAATATGAAGTCAATCAGTTTTGTTGAACATAGAAACAGGAGGTTGCAGTCATAACAGTAACTTTGTTTTCTATTCGAGGTTATTTTGTTTTTGTTTTCTGGGTTTGTTTTTTTTTGTATTTTGTTTTGGTTGCAGAGAATTGATTCACACAGATAAGTGGCTGCAAATAGTAACAGTTTTTTAAAGCTCCCTTGCAAACTCAGGATACTCTACAATTAAAAGATAATAGAAGTTTTATTCCAAGAAACTGCACAACTTAACCCGGCAGCCCAAGTTAACACATTGCTAATCTCCAAGGTTTTAAAATTCAGTACCTAGCACTTTTGTTATTTGTGCTTTGTATTACCATTTTAAAAACAGATTTTTTTAAGTTTAAAAGAATTTTTAGCTTGCTGTGAGTGTTACATATAAAGTACATAAAACTGTTTGCCAAGTTTTCTCTTCCCACTTATAGAAAAATCTTTCCCCAAATTTCAAATGTGATTTCAGTAAAGCTTTCATATTTCCTGATGATACCACCTTCCCAGCCGCAAAAATTGACTCAAGCCAATATAACCGTAGCCCCATCTCAGGATTCTTTTCCTAGGCATCAGAAAGAAGACATTTCACTTCCTCTTTGAGCTGAAATAGAGACATGTGAGGCCTGAAGTTTGCCAGGGGTGGTACTTTTCAGTCTTGTAAAAGAAACACATATAAGAGAAATATACTGATAGACAAAGAAAACAGAGGTAGATGGGAAGACAGTCTTAGTGGCACTGAAATCAATGCTTCCAGTTGTCCTTGAGACCTAGCTGCATCACACCCTCTCTGTGTTTTAATTACAGAAGCCAAGAAATTCCCACATTTCTTGTCTGTGGTAGTTTGAATAAGGTTTGGATTGAGTATCCTAATAAATACACACAAGCATAAATATTTTAATTGCAAATGCATGAGTCAAAGTCTGGAGGAATATATATGATAGTGGATACTTGTCATTATTTCTGGCTACTCACTATATGAACCTCTTTCCTAAATCTGGACAATCTTCCTCCCCCTTATAAGTCTTCGTGGAAAGTAGAATCAAATTGCACTACATAAGCTGAAATAATAATAATAGCTAACATTTTATATATGCATCAGGAAGCATTCTAAGCAATTTACCTAGATTAACCTATTCAATTTTCCCTCCAACCCCATGAAGTAATTGCAACTATATTTCTATTTTACAAATCAGGAAACTGAGACACAGAGGGGTCAAGCAACCTGCACAGAGTTACAACCAGTAAATAGAAAAACAAAGCTGTAGCCCAAAAAATTTGGTTCCAGAGGCCCTACTCTAAAACTCCTCTTTATTTTGTCTCTGAAAATCCCAGATCATTCTTTCCAAGTCCTTGCTGCATCCAGGCTACACCAATCCAAGTACCCATCCCAGAGTTGCAGGGACCAGGAAGATCTGTGTATTTGACAGTGGTGGCAGCTGCAGAAGGATCACGCTCCTGGGAAGCAATGATTGCAGTGCCAGGTCAACGTCCAATTTCTACAGCTCAGCAGTATCAGTGAAGCAAGCCTCAGCACCTATCACGCAGTGCCCGTGACAGTGATATCCTCAGCATTATGCTGGGTATTGCCTCTTACTTGCCTCCTGGCTGCACAGTCCTCAACTTGCTTCTGAAAGCTACCAAATATTTTCTTAATATATTCTTTTCCTGTTTAAATCAGCCAGTATTTTCTATTAGTTGTAATTAGGAACCTTGACTTATAAATGTCTTGCTAACAGTGGTTACCCCAGAGAAGTGGATTTGGGGAATGGTAAAATTTTTTGTTAATTTTTACATTCCTATATAGAACGACAATATCTGGACAGAGATGGGTTCTAGAGCAGTATGGAGAGTGACTTTGAAGAGGGCAAGACTACATACAAGAGGACCTGTGAAAAGTCAGTTGCAATAGGTCGCAACTGAGGTTCACTTTCTAGGCTTTAAATAGGGTTGTGGTAAGATAAATGGAAAGAAAGGAACAGATTTGAGAGCATTTTGAGAGAGCATTTGGCAGAACTTCGTGCCTAAATCGACGTGGGAGAGGATGTAAAGAAAGCTGTCAAGGGTGAATTCCAAGTTTCTTATTTTGGTGGCTGAACAATGGTGATGCCGCCATCTAAAGTAGAATAAAGAAGTGGGAGAAAGCTTATAAAAGAAGATAATGAATTCCAGTTGGTCTTGTTGAGTTCTGAGAACCTATGAGATACCCAAATAGAGATAGCCAACAAGCAGTTGACATGCATGGATTCCAGAGGGTCTATAGACCTAGAAATATAGACTATATCTCATCTTTATAGATATAGCATATCAGCATTAGGTGATGATAACTGAAATCTTGAAAATGAAGATCATCTAGGAAGTATGAAGTGTGAGAAGAGCAGAGATAAGGAAATAAATGGATTTCAGGGAAATACGTTAAGGATAGGCAAAGAAACATTTAAAAGGTCTCATATAAGAAACAAAGAAACAGCAGTCAGAGATGCTGACGGAGATCAATTAATGTGGAATATTCAGAATCCAAAGGTGTACAGGACCTCAAAAAAAAGAAACTAATCGACTATATCAAATTCAACAGAAAGATCTCATAAGAAAATGACTGAGAAATGTCTGTGGATTTTGTAATTAGAATGTACCCACAAAGTTCATAATGAAGGCATTTCTAGGAGTGCTGGTCTGGAGAGTGTCTCATTTACAAAACATATTTAAGGACCTAGAACTTAAATTGTAAGTAGCAATATAATGGCATCGAGAAAAAAGTCAATACAATAGAAGGTCTGTTCTGATTGTCCACATTTCAGTAATTAGGTTCTGATTCTGGATGAGGAAGGCAATTCTTTACATCCTTTCTGTAGGCTCAGAATACATGGAATGTGTTTCCTCACACAGCTGAAGGAATTATAAATAATCTACTCTTGAATATACACACACACACTCTCCTGTTTTTATTACATTTTAAATAAGACTTTAAAATGCTAACTTATCAGAAATACACTAGAGGAAAAAGAAACAGCATGGATGTAACCCTCTACTAATGAGGCACTAATGCATAATTATTATAATACACGTACTTCTCTCCATAGACGAATATTTATAAACACTGAAATCGTCTAGTTTGCAGTGAAGTCTTATGTACAGATTATTTTTCTCTTGTGGTTTGTCCTTTTTTCTTATTGTGGTAATGTTTAATGAATTTCACAGGCTCTGCTCATTCTCTGAAAACACTGAACGAACTTGTATACATAATAGGTGCTGCCTTCAATGAGTATGTAGAGATGAGATATTAAACACACCATCATCAGTACCAGTAGTCAGTTACCTTCGCTGTAAATACTCAGAGTTCAGCTAAAACACAATATGTTAAAACAAAGCTGGTTGAATTAAGTAATTTCAACAGATGGTACCTAGGGAGGGGATCAAGGGAAGCATATATTAAAGTAATTCAGATTAAAGACTGATAAGGTTTTAGGGAATCCATTAAATAGCACCCTTTTCTCAGCCTGAGCTCTGAGCCAACTGAGAGCTAAACAAGAGATGGAGATCAAAATATCAGCAATGTTACCAACAAAGGCCACTCTAGGTTGAAGGACATGGTTTAAGTATGCACCAACAATGACTGGAAGTAAGCCCATTCACTCAGCCCCATCAAGTGCTGAAACGCAGTCCTTTCTGGTCATCAAGGTGATCAAGCTTTGGAGAAAAATATTCTCCAAAGACCACATTTCACATCGTGTAAATGCTACCATTTGTTCATTTAATTTCTTTTTTTTTTTTTTTTTTTTTTTGAGACAGAGTCTCTCTCTATCACCCAGGCTGGAGGGCAGTGGCGCCATCTCGGCTTACTGCAACCTCCACCTCCTGAGTTCAAGTGATTCTCCGCCTCAGTCTCCCAGATAGCTGGGATTACAGGTGCCCACCACCATGCCCAGCTAATTTTTGTATTTTTTTTTTTAGTAGAGATGAGGTTTCACCATGTTGGCCGTGCTGGTCTCAAACTCCTCACCTCAAGTGATTCATCCGCCTCGACCTCCCAAAGTGGTGGGATTACAGGCATGAGGGACCATGCCTGGCCTAGTTCATTTAATTTCTACTAATAGAAAACATACATGGAAAAGCAGATTAGAATGTGCGCTTCCTGTAAGTAGTTGAACACATACACACACACAGTGGGAGAAAGTGGCTAGGCTTTTCATGCCCAATTCCTCTTCCAAACGCACTAGTGAGATAATTAACTGTACCTCTGTGGGTTGGAGAAACGGGTGGAGCAAGAGAAAAATTCCCTCCATGAAAACTAGGGGATTGAGCAGGAAATGACTCCCATTTCCCATTCCCCTAATAAATACACATGATTATTAATTGATTACAGTAAACTTTACTTTTTATCAACTGCAGGGTGGGTATAAACATGTTGCTATATACTTCATTTCTCTTTGGTCCTTTTTGCCAACATTATGATTATGTCTAAAGATATGCATTGAAGACATATATACAGACTATTGGTAGGAACAGGGCTTTAGCCTGGAATCATAATTTCCTAAATCAAGATCTAGCTTCTGACTATGGAAGGTTAACACTGAGAAAAAGCATTACCCAAATTATATTCTGCTTTGTGTAAACACCAGTATCCATTCATTCAACAAGCCTTTATTGAGAGTCTGCAATATTCCAAACGGTAGATTAAGCAATGCAGATATAAAGATGAACAATTTAAATAAAATTCCTGACTTCTAAGAAAGAATTCCTCCTAAAAAAATTCACTTCATCAAATAATGCTACCAAAATATTAAAAGCTCAGGATCCAAATACATAAGAGAATGTAGCATATGACAACAGTAACTTCTCAAACCCAAGAGGGATAAGTTGGACCACAAAATAAGGGGTGTTGAGGTATCTGGACATCCATCTCGAAAAAAGCAAACATTTAATCACACCATACACTTTCAGTCAGATTAAATTCCAAATGGATCAAAGGTTGGAAAATATACAAAAGTAAAACCCCACAATTTCTAGAAGAAAACAGGGGAAATATTTTAGCCTGTTAAAACGAGGAAAGTCTTTTTACTTATGACTCAAAATGTAAAAGCAACGTTCTCACCTGGAGATTTGACTAGGGAAGGATCCACTTCCAAATTCCCTTCTGTGGCTGGCAGAATTCCTGGCAGCTCGCCTCTTCAACACCAGCAACCGAGAGAACAAGCCTCTGCTACTTCCAGTCTCTGACCTCTAGACTCTCTTTCATAGAGCCCACCTGGTTAGGTCAGACCCACCCAGGATAATTTCCCTTTTGATTAACTTTAAGTCAGCTGGTTAGGAACTTTTATTACAACTACAAAAATCCCCTCAGCTCTGCCATATTCTCCTAATTAGAAGTCACAGATTCTGCCCTCATTGGAGGAGAGGGGTTTACACAAGAGCATTACTCAATGGGGATCAGGGTGTGTCTGCCATATCTCCCTAATATATAAAGATTTCCACTGAACACTAATCATTAGATAAATGCAAATCAAAACCACAATAAGATACCATCTCACACCAGTCCGAATGGCTACTATTAAAAAGTCAAAAAATAACATATGCTGGTGAGGTTACGGAGACAAGGGGATGCTTATACACTGCTAGTGGGAATGTGAATTAGTTCAGCCATTGTGGAAAGCAGCGTGGTGATTCCTCAAAGAGCTTAAAACAGAATTACCATTTAATCCAGCAATCCCATTATTGGGTATAAACCTAAAGAAGTATCAATCATTCTACCATAAAGACACATGCATGTATATGTTTCTTGGGGCACTATTCACAATAGTAGAGACATGGAATCAAGCTAAATGCCCATTAACGGTAGACTGGATAAAGAAAATATGCTACATGTACACCATGGAATACTACACAGCCATAAAAAAGAATGAAATCATGTCTTTTGCACCAACATGGATGGAGCTGGAGGTCATCATCCTAAGCAAACTAATGTAGGAACAGAAACTCAAATCCCACATTTCTCACTTGTAAGTGGGAACTAAACAACAACAACACATGGACACAAAGAACGGAACAACAGACACTGGGGCCTACTGGAAGGTGGAGGGTGGGGAAAGGGAGGGGATCAAAAAGCTACCTACTGGGTATTATGCTTATTACCTGGCGATGAAATAATATATACACTGAACCTCCATGACATGCCGTTTACTTATATAACAAACCTGCACATGTACTCTTGAACCTAAAATTAAACTTTTTCTAAAAAAAGAGAAATTACAAATGTAATTTTAAAAAACATTTAATTTTATTATTTATTATTTTTTTATTATACTTTAAGTTTTAGGGTACATGTGCACAACGTGCAGGTTAGATTTTTTTAAGTTCCAAGAAATCTATTAAAAGAAAATCCAGTGGAAAAACTGGAAAAAAAAAAAAACGAATAGTCAATTCCAGAAAAAATATACGAGTAGCTCTTAAATATATGACAAGATGTTCTATCTCATTTTTTTGTTTGTTTGTTTGTTTTTGGTTTTTTTTGAGACGGAGTCTCTCTCTGACACCCAGGCTGGAGTGCAGTGGCGTGATCTCGGCTCACTGCAAGCTCCGCCTCCCGGGTTCACGCCATTCTCCTGCCTCAGCCTTTCCGAGTAGCTGGGACTACAGGCGCCCGCCACCAAGCCCGGCTAATTTTTTGTATTTTTAGTAAAGACGGGGTTTCACCGTGGTCTTGATCTCCTGACCTCCTGATCCGCCCGCCTCGGCCTCCCAGAGTGCTGGGATTACAAACGTGAGCCACCACGCCCGGCCTCTATCTCATTTATACAAAGAAAAAAATGCCTTTTTAAATAATACCTATCATATTGGCAAAAATCTAGAACTGTTCATGTATTCTCTGTGGGGTAACAGGTACTCTCAAACATTGCAGGCAGAGGTGTAAATCTGTCTAGCCCTTATAAAGAACAATTTCTAATTGGCAATATCTATAAACACATATCCCCCTGACCTTGAAATTCCAAACCAGAAAATCTACCCTAAAGATCTATCAGCATGTATGTGAAATTATATTGATTTCAGCAATATTTCTAAGAGCAAAATATTGGAGACAATGCAGACGTAGCTATCCAACAAGAGGTGAGTTAAGTTAACTAAGGTCCATTTATATAGTGGAATACTGCATAATTTTAAAAAAATGAGGAAACATTCCAAATACTGCTATGGAAAAATTAATGTAGAACAGTGTATATAATAGCTACGTTTTTTGTTAACAAAAAAAAGGAGAAAAATAAGAATATAATTTGTATTTGCTTGCAAGTGCATAAATAAATTTTAGAATATATGGATCTACATCTGGAGGTGATATGTATGCATATACATATATGTGAATAATAGAAGATCAGTAGATAGGTAGGTAGGTATGTAGATAAAGGATTGATAGATATAGACTATTTTACAGCTCATATCTTGTGGTTGTTTCTCTGCTACCATCTAGTCATGGCCAAACTTCCAGTTCCAAATTCAGTCAGAACTAGAGTTGTATTATTCCAACATTCAACATGAAGAAATTCCTATAGATCTGCAACAGTAAACTGGCTATGACTGAATCCACAATTACCCAAATTCACCATATTAATACTTTGCATGCATTTTCACCCCTTTCCTATTCTTCAAGGTTTTGTAGCAACCCAACTATTCACCGGATGAATACAAGTTATATGCCTGATACAAGAATGGAAAGGGACTTTTCACCATTACCTCCTAGTTTGCTCAACAAATAATCTCTTAATGAATACTTCCATAGAATTTTACAGTCATAAAAAATGCTTTTCGGGTGCCTGCAATTATCTAAAATAAGAAAATATGGCAACTTGAACTTATGTATTTATCTGTTTCCTCTTTTACTCTACTGAAATAACAAAAGAGGAATCAGAAACTATGAACCCACAAGGACAAAGAGAACAGGAAACAAGACAAAAACAGGAGAAGGATATCTTTCTATCTCACTTTAATATGAACAAGTTATAACTCATTTCACAAAACAGAAAATCCTACAGCCTGAGACTGCAGAGGGAAAAATCAAGGAAATGTCACTTTATTCATGTCCCCAGAACCCTAGGAAAGCATCAGCATTCAAGGAAAGTTGGATTGATAGTTCAGCTAAAACTTTGTTAGCCAAAGCCTGTGGGCCAGCAGCATAGGCACTCTTAAAAGTGTGTTAGAAATGCAGAATTTCAGGTCCCATCCAGACCTACCGAATCAGGCCTACACTTTAATTCCCAAGTGCTCTGTAAACCCCTTAAAATTTGAAAAGCAGTGATATAAAGAGCAGTTCAAATCCCAGAATTTCTCCCATATTCCACGGAGCCATGCAACTGCTCCCTCAACCCTAGATAAGAAGTTTTCTCCTGGATGATGTTGAACCAAAGAGGTCCCAGATTCAGGCACGCTGGCATCGCTGAAGACAGGAGAGAAGCAACAAAGTACAGGTATTCTGCTCGTCTACATAATGAAGAACAAGGCCCACTGTGCCCTTATCCTGTTCAGCAATCCAAAGTCTAGCAGCAGCCTCCCATTCCCAGGTAGAACATTAGAAATTTTTCTACGGGGGAAACCTACTAGCCCAAAAGAGAAGACCTACACATACTTGTACACATACAGAAGACTGACATGGGGAGAATCCCGATTAAGAGTCACCTCGTCAAGACTATATTTTCAGGGATCATTTCTACAGTGCACTACTAGAGAAGTTTCTGTGAACTTGTAGAGCACCGGAAACCATGAGCAGGAAGTGCAGCGTTCTCTCCTGAGCATGAAGCCGGCTCTTGGTGTGGCTTCGCTGCAACTGCCATTGGCCATTGATGATCGTTCTTCTCTTCTCTGGGACAGTAAGAGAGAGAGGACACAGTCTGAGTGGTTCCCATCTGAAAAAAAAAAAAAAGAGAGAGAGAGAGAGTCGCCTCATCACCTTAGCGTCCCTATAGTAAATAGAGAGTAAGGCACACAAGTCTGATTCCAATCAGAGTGAGGGGTAGTTTTTCGGTTTTTTTAATACAATGTGCATTCTCTCAGATTAGTTTCTAGCTCAGCACCAATAAAAAAGAGAAATACTCCAACCCAAGCTACATGTGCAAAGATGTTCACTGAAGCATTGTTTATCATAAAAACTATATTTTTAAAAAAACCATCCGTTAAAAAAAATCTGGTTTAAGAAAACTAGGTCTCTGTGAAATGGAATACTACAAAACCATTAAAAAGAATGAAGTAGATCTATATGTGTTCATAAGGCATAATCTCCAGGGTATGCTGAAAAGTGAAAAAAATAAGGTACAGAAGGATAAATATGATAGACTAACATTTCTATTTAAAACATGTATGTATGTAACACATTTCCACCTACATATGTACACAAATATATATGCTTGTACTTGGAAAGAAAATGTCAAGTACATTTCTGAAAGCTGTTAACAATACCTAAATCTGGAGAAAGGAATTGTGGACTTGGGATGGGAGAAAGACCTGTGTTTTATTGCATACATCTAATTTTTTTACCATATGCATGTATTTTCCCACTTAAAAACAAAATACTAAAAAGACAGTTTTTTAAGTAGTGTATTTTTATCTGAAGCACTAGCTACCATTAGAAATAAAATATTCCCAAATCTGTATCCCTTACCTAAAATTATCTCCTGATAGTGAGACACATAAAATCAAAACTCAACAAGTCCAAAACTAAGCTTCCAATCTCGTTATCTCGACCATGACTGCCACCACCATTAAACATGTTTCAGTTCTTCTGTTTCCTAGTCTGTCCACCCTTCATCAAGTCTCTTGAGTCAGAAACCTGGAAGTCATAGAAGACTCCACCTTTTCCCTCACTTCCTACCTCTAATCACCAGACCAAATGCTGCCAATTCTGTCTCCTAAGTTCCTCACAAATCTGTATCCAACCTACCATCTAGTCTGCCTTAACTAACACAGTATTTACACCTCTCCCAGCTCACTCTAATCCTTCTTACTAACTCTCTGCATCTAGTATCTCTTGAATCTAAATTCCACACCATTTCCAGAGCGGTCTGTCAATATTCCCCAATTTAATCAGAACTTTCTCCTACTTAAAACCCTTCAATAGTTATTTGTCTTCTTCGGAATAAAGTCTAAATTACTTGGCATATCACACAGTTGTGGCCTCTGCCTGCCTTATCTACCACTGTCTCCACTTTTTCTTTCCCCACCCCTTCAATACACAAACCTACCACTCCAATTACTTGCAGCTCCCAATTTTATCATGCCAAACTCATATTGTTTCCTCTATCTTTTTTTCTTTTCTTTATTTTTATTTTTGAGACAGGATCTTGCTCTGTCTCCCAGACTGGAGTTCAGTGGCTCAATCATAGCTCATTGCAGCCTCAAACTTCTGGGCTCAAGCAATCCTCCCACCACAACCTCCCAAAGTAGCTGGGACTACAGGTGCACACCACTGTGCCAGGGTAATATTTTTGTTTTGTTGTAGAGACAGGGTCTTGCTTTGTTGCCCAGGCTGGTCTGAGACTCCTGGCTTTAAGTGATTGTTCTTTCTGAAACACTTTTGCCCCCTTCTCTACTAAAGCCTCATTATTTCACTTGGTACCTCTCCACTGATTATGAATATTTTTATATTACTTCTTTTATTTTCCTATCCTGAGATCCTGCTACAGTGCCAGGTACATGACATGCTCTCATTAAATATTTGTTGAATAAATGAAGCAAGTTAGACAAGCCAGCTATCATTCCAATGCAGGTAATAACTCCTCTAGCTTATCGTAAGTTCCTCCTTAAACACAACAAATCCTTACGGCTTCACATTGAAAAGAAAACGAATCTTGTCAATGCATCTTTTGATTCTTACAAATGCAAGCTGCTCTCTTAACACATCTTAAAGATAACTTGAGTGAATAACGGTTTTACATTGTGCCTTAAAAACTGAAGCATTCATCCTACATGGAAAGGCCCACGAGGGACACTACTAATGAGATGTGACATGGAAAAAATGGCTCAAGTAAGAAAGTAACAGCTTTCAAACAATTCAGATTAATACATATAAATCACAAAAACGCTGAAGAACAGTTTATAGTTTACGCGTGGTTTGTCCCTTAAAATTGCAGCTTACAGGAGGCTGGGAGCTGTAATTCACACCTGTAATCCCAGCACTTTGGGAGGCTGAGGCAGGTGGATCATGAGGTCAGGAGTTCGAGGCCAGCCTGGCCAATATGGTGAAATCCCATCTCTACTAAAAATACAAAAATTAGCCGGGCGTGGTGGTGTGCACCTTTAGTACCAGCTACTCAGGAGGCTGAGGCAGAAGAATTGCTTGAACCTGGGAGGCAGAGGTTGCAGTGAGCCTAGATCACGCCACTGCACTCCAGCCTGGGTGACAGAGTGAGACTCCGTCTCGAAAAAAAATTATAATAATAAAACATTGCAACATATAGGAAAAACTCCAATTTATTTAACCAAGGAAAGATTAGAGATAATGGTAAATAATGTTTGCTTGAACAGTGGAGTCAGGAAAAAAATGTTAATTATATAAAGCCTTTGTGTGAAATATAAAACATTCAACTCTCAACTCATTTTCCTATTGCCTAAATGTCCTGTACTTTCAGAAGTATTCTCCATCACCTTGATGATATTCTTTTGTATGCAAATTTTATTTACCTGAATTGTTAATGCTGCTTTTGTTTGTACTTATATCTTAATTATTCTCTCTTCATTCACCTGTCATGAGGGTTTTGATTCACATTTCAGAAAATCATGAATAAAATATTTCTTTGGGAAGTAGGGTAGTGTCACCAATGTTTTTGTACTACTAGAGGTTATTCTGCTTTTCCAGTTTAAAAAAATGAGCATTTCTTCTTTTTATAAACTGTCAAACACTGAAATTAAACTTTAAACTGTACTGAATGGATAAAAGATAGATTTTAAAGTATGGATTGTATGTCAGATGAAGAATATAGTACATAGAGACTCCAGTGAGCAAGCAATTCACAATATAAAATATATGCCTTCAGGAAAAATTCCTCAGGCCAATAACAGTAAATGGCAATTAGTAATGCTCATGAGAGTATTATTATAGTCATACAGCCAAAATCTTTATTTTTTCACTAGCATCACACTATACAGCATACAATGTCTATGCTGAAAACCTGTTTGATTTAGTCAGAAGTTTTGTTGAAGCAAAAGTTGTGGATAGAAATACTCAAGGGTTGAGATTATAGCAGGACAAATTCCTCAACTTTGGTTGAAAAGGAGGCAGAAGGTTCACACTCTCAGATCTTTAAAAAAAATGTAGTTTGCTCTGTTTCATTGTGCAATAAACTAAAATGTAAGTATTGAAAAGGAAGAGAAAGCAAGTCCATCTTTTTGCAAAAGTTTCTTGAAAGTCTTTAAGAAATAACAATGTCTCACTACCTGCCACTGAAATCACAGATTCAACTGAGACATTAGGAGACCATATACACAAACACTTTATGATTTCAAAAAGACAAGCTCATTGGGAAGAAAAAAGTTCTCTGTCTTTGATTTCTTTTAGAATGATAAAATGAAAGGGACATTAATACATATTTTAAGCCCTGTGAATTCACAATGGGGTTTTACAATAAAGAGGTAAAAACCTTTGAACTAACAAAGGTCCATCACCATGCACTTTTTTTCTCACAAGTGCATTGTAAAGGAAATTATGCTAGATTGAGGGACCAGCTGGCTTTTGCCACTACACCTTTAGTAACATAACACATTCTCAGACTGTATCAATCCACCCGGAATCAACCATATCATTGACTCCTCTTAGACTGCTCCTCTTATTGCATAGTGCTGTTTTCAGTCCAATGCCCTGTGAAAGCATTCTCTCACTGGCTTACATCTGAGTGTCTCTTTGTACTAGCCCAAAGCCTGAAGTCAACAAACTCCATTAAGTTGATTAAAGTAGTCCTAGAGACTACCCAGGCTTTTACACTGCCCTTAGATTAAAGACAAAAAAAAAAAAAAAGAAGGCTTCTTCTTCTGAGGATGTTTTAGTTTGTGTTGGAGAATTTGGATGAGGTGTTGAGTTCTGTGAGTTGTATGTTTTGTTTTGTTGTGGGGTGGTGGGGGGGGGTTGCTGGATTTATTTTATTTTCTCTCTAATTTTCAAAGAGGTCAAAAAAATATGAAGGCTCTTAGAAAAAGAGAGAAGGCTTTTATTACAAGTGATCTCCAATTATTCCTTTGTTCCCAAAGACAGTAATTACAGCTGCTGAAACTGAAGAAGCCAACACTGTGTCCTGAGGAAGCATTTATCATGCGCCCTGGAAGAAGAGCCTTACATAAGTATCAGTCATTTCCCTAAATTTAACTCAATGGAAATGGTTCCTCAGTCAAATTCAAAATCTAAAGGAAAAATTGAAAGGCCAAAAAATCAAATAGTCTAAGGTGTGAACTGATTATAAACCCACAAAAGAATCAAAGAAACTGAATGAGACATGGCGCAAATGAGTGTCCATTTTCTACAACACAGGTAAATGTACAGCATAGTGGTTGCAGGAGTTAAACATCCTGGTTATCTGACTAGGTTGACCAATGATTTGACCTTGGGAAAGCTGCTTAACCTCAAAAGCTCGTTTCTTATCGGTAAAAATGAGGATAATAGTATCTGCCTTGTTGGGCTATAAAGATTTTAGAGAAAAGGGGCCAGTCATGGTGGCTCATGCCTGTAATCCCAGCACTTTGGGAGGGCGAGGTGGGTGGATCACTTGAGGTCAGGAGTTTGAGACCAGCCTGGCCAACATGGTGAAACCCCGTCTCTACTAAAAATACAAAATTAGCCAGGTGGATTGGTGCACCCGTAATCCCAGTTACTCAGGAGGCTGAGGCAGGAGAATCGCTTGAACCCAGAAGGCAGAGGTTGTTGCAGTGAGCCAATATTGTGCCACTGCACTCCAGCCTGGACAACAGAGCAAGACTCCATCTCAACAACAACAAAAAGACTTTAGAGAAAAGGTATCTTAAGCATTTAGCACAATATCTGTCAAATACTGCAACACACAATACATTTTTAAAATTATTGTTATTCTATATGAGATATTTTCTAGAGTTCAACAAAGCAAGTTTAGAAGCAGTAGATGCTATTATTTGAGACCCTATGCTAAGCCCCCAAAAGACCTGGATTTTAGTTCCACCTGAGGCATTTACTTGCTGTGTGACTGTAAGCAAGTTTCAGAGCTTCAACATCTTCATCTGTAAAATTAAGGAGTCAAACTAAATTGGGAATTTGTATAACCAAATCTCTTCTCCACAGCACCAGTCTATATGTTCAAAACTGAATTACTGCTATTTATTCCATCCCGTTCCACATAGCCAAAGGAGAATTTTTCTTTTTCTCTCCTAAACCCACATCTCAACTTAATTCATGACCAAAAGGCAAATTCTCCTATGGGTGAGATAATATGGATTTTCTCTGGTGTTATTCTTAGCTCACTGTATTAGCATCATCGAATATTATCTTAACACAAGTCATAGACCACAACTGATGTTCAATCTACAATTAAAAGAAAAATTGAAAATAATTTGAGATTTACGCAAGTTCCACTTCCTTTTTGCAATTAATCTTGGTGTATTTTTAACTCCCCATTTCAGTAAATGGTACTGTTATTCATCTAGTCCCTCAGGACAAAAACCTTGGAATTACTATTAATACCTATCTTTTATTTCATATTCCATACCGAATCCAAAAGCAAGTACTGTTGGCACCTACCTACAATATATACCCAGAATTTCACCACGTCACCTTCACATCCATACCTACCTTTCTAGTCCAAGTCACTGTCATCTCTGGCATGGATTATTGCAAAAACCTCCTTCCTATTGGATTGTAGCCTTTACAATTACGGAATAGCCCTCTTATCTCTAATAATGCTTCTCCCCTTAAAAATCTACATCGATATGAATAAAGCTGTAATACCTTTCTTTTGGTTAGTGTTTTTTAAGTTACCTTTTCCTACCCTCTCTTACATTTAACCTTTCTGTATCCTTATATATTTGGATCCCTTGTTCTTTGTAAGCAGTATATAGTTGGGGTTTCTATTCTTATCCAGTCTTAAAAGTCAGTCTTTTATATGGAATATTTAGTTCATTTACTTGTAATACAATTGCAGATATAGTGGGCTTATAACTATGACTTTATAATTTCTTTTACATTTTACATTCTGTTTTATATTCTTTCTATTTCCTTTCTTGTTTTGGATTAATCTAGTACATTTTAAAATATTTTCCTATGTTAATTTGTTATACTATCATTTTCATTGTATTTCATGGTATAGGAATATAGATTACTTAGATTACATCGTATATACTTGAATTATCACATTCTAGTATGAATTATTACTTATATCACTTTCCAATACTGCTAGAACCTTATAACACCTTACTCCTATTTAATCCTTTTTTTACTTTTTGCATTATTTTTGTCATGCATTTTGATTATATATCAATTTAAGACTCCAAAAGACATTATGATTATTGTTCTATACAATCAATATCCGTTTGTATTTACCCAGGTATTTTCCCTTTCTGATATTTTTCATTTCCTCTTGAATTTACATGCTTTTCTCTGAAGAGCTCCTTTTGCTATTGTTTATTATTATTATTTTTAGTACACGACGTGGCAACAAATTTTCTCCATTTTTATATGTCTGAAATTGTCTTTATTTCACCTTAATTTTTCAAGTATATTTTCACCAGGTATAAAATCCCAGCTTGGCAATTATTTTCTTTCAGCATGCAAAAGATGCCATTTCATTGCCTTCTGACTTCTATTGTTTAGTTGAGAAGTCAGATATAAGTTTTATTGATGCTCTTTTGGAATAAAGTCTTTCCCTGGCTCCAGTTAAGACTTTCTCTACTTATTTGTTTTCAGCAATCTTACATATAAGATGCTGGGTATTGTTTTCATTGTATTTATCCTACTTGAACCTATGGATTCACGTTTTCAATCAGTTTTGGAAAATGGTTTAGCTTTTGACTCTGAATATTGTTTCTATTCTACTCTCTCCTCTTCTCCTTCCAGAACTTCAGTTACATATCATTTTCATCACAGTCCACATTACTCTTATCTGTTTTTTCCATTATTTTTTCTCTCTGTGCTTCTGCTTGGGTGTTTTCTATTTGCCTATTTTCCGATTCTAAAGAAAACGTAGAGCCTCCGGATGATGCTATCTTCCATCAGAAAAGCTTTCCTCCTTCTGCTAATAGCAAGGACAGCTATTAGGGGGATTAATCATCTCAAGCCAATCAGGAATTGTGCTGAGTTGCAGCTGTGAAGAAGTTTTGGTAAAACTCAATATAGTTCTGCTTGGCCCCGTTTATAGGGCATGGCTGCCCAGGGTTTTTCATTGTAAGCTTGGTAGGATTTTGATTTCCCACATCTGAATGACTAAAGGAGATTCATTTCTGCCCTTCAGAAGTTTATCACTTAGTTCTTTAGCTTCCTGACCCACACAGCTTCAAATGTGACAAATGTCATCAAGGAACCATCTATGTGTCTGACACTCCTCAAGTCTGCAATTTTGTTACTTCAGTCCAAAAAAAAAAAAAAAAAAAAAAAGTCAAATCCTGTTGGTTTCTCTGCTTCTCAAGAAAGGCCTTCTGCTACTCTGCTACAGGTCAAGCCTAGCCTAGATTTTCAACCTCAAGAGGCACCCAGATTTACTAAGATTCCCAGATGAAAAGTATCTCCAGATCAATTCACCACTCTTTCTAGGGATTTTATTATCCTCGCATGTTTTATTTTGGGGTCTGCTCCCCAGAGCAGCCTTTGTTTCCTAAGCATCACAAGACTATGTGATATTTCACTCTACCTTTCAGAAGCTTTCAACCTAGCTCTTTAATCTCCTATCTTGGTTCAGAGTTCAGCAGATGTCTTGTGGGAAAACCTGGCCATGTATTTGAGATCCCTCTAGTCTCAAATTTTGTCACTCCAGCTTCACATAACCACTGAAGTTTTTATTTTCCCAAGAAGTAGTCCTCAGCCTGGGCCAAGTTTTAATCCTTAGCCCATGCCCAGAATATCAAACGCTCTCAGGGGAGAAAATAGCTCCTAATCATCCATGTCCCTCTCTGAAATTGTAGTTTGTCTTGTCCTCATAGCTCCCATAGCTCTTTGTACCTTTAAAATAATACGTTTTGGAATTTATCTAGCTTTTTCTAATTGTTTTCAGCAGAAGCATTGCCCTAATGCAACCTACTACATCACGCTTAGAAGTGTAAATCTACTTAAATCTCCCAACAGGCTTTGCTGCTTCCATTCTGGCCATACCATAGGCTATTTGCCACACAAAAGCAGGATGATCCATTTAAATCACAAATCAGGTTACATCTCTTATTATTACACTTATACTAAAATCCAAACTCCTTATTTTGCCTTACATCTCTTATTACACTTATACTAAAGTCCAAACTTCTTATTTTGCCTTTAAGGCCTTATATGTTCTTGACTTGATATCTCTCTGGCCCATTCTCCTAACTCCCTCCTTGTTCACGTAGTCCAGAATCATTGGCCTTCCTAGTATTCCTCAAGCATGCTAATCAGAAATCTGTTCTTCTCCCTTATTCCATCCCATCCCAGAATACAAGCTCTATGAGACAATGGACTCTGTCTACGTTTTTCAACCACTTTATTCTCAGCACCTAAAATAGTGCCTGGCCATATTGTAGGTGCTAGATAAGTATTTACTTAATAAATAAATGAATGTAATTGAATAAAATCGAAGCTGTCTGGCTAAAATATAACTGGAGTTGTGAAGCCCTGATTAACGACCTCTCCCTTTGCAGACTATGATAGCCTAGATAATTGAGAACTGATTACATAATTTTTAAATAAAATTCTTATAAGAACTTTGAAACATGTCCAAAGCCACTGGGGGTTCCAAGGATCACAGTTTAAAAATAAAATGTGTCACCAAGAATCCTTCCTGTTCTAACATTTTAGTCAAAACACCATATTAAAGGAAAAGCTGAAGCTGAATATTCCAACAGGCCTATTCCACTAGCACATACATATATATTTATTTGTGGTGTATACATATTTGACACACAAATATGACACACATGCACATGATTTTTCATGACTAGTACAGCTAGACTCTTAGAGACAGAGTAATTTCTCTTCAAATTAGCCTTTAGGAAATGTTTGTGTGTATGTGTGTGTGTATATATATGTGTGTGTATATATATATATATATACACATACACACACACAGATAAATATATATATATTTATACACAACGTGCTATTATGTATATATATATATACACAATATGCTATTTTTGCCTTTAATATTCAACTTTTTAATTATTAGGACATATATTTTTTTGCCTATATATTCATACATATATTTATTTTTGGTATACATACATACACACACATATATTTATCTCTATTTGTATATATATATATTTGTACCACTATTTTATATATATTATGTATATATATACCTATTCCACTGGTACATACATATATATTTATTTGTGTGTATATGTGTGTGTGTGTATATGCCTGTGTGTGTATATATATATCTCTGTGTGTGTATATACACACATACAAAAATAAATATAATATGTATTTACCAGTGGAATAGGTGTGTCTGTAAGTGTATATATATATATACACATATATATATAAAGTGGTATAAATATGTATATACACACACAGAGATAAATATGTGTGTATATGTATACCAAAAATAAATGTGTGTATGAATATATATAGGCAAGAAAAATATATGTCTTAATAATTAAAAAGCTGAATATTGAAGGCAAAAATAGCAATAACTATGCACTTACTTTGATTCTCCAACTTATTTCCTAGTGTAACTTTCTCATTTCAGTGCCCAGCTTTGGGAACCTAATCAAAATTTGTTCTAGGCTTCCCTCAGAACAAAAAAAAAAGATACTCTTCTTCAGAATGCTTTAGACTCTAGACAACAAACTATGCTTGTGGCAATTTCATAAGTGTGTAGCTTAAATTCTTGCAGTTGTGCAGTTTGGGTTTAAGATCTTAGGCACACAGAGCTACACAAGTTTCATTTGCAGGTGAGAAGGAAAAAATAAAATATGGTGTTCTCAATGACCTATGCTCTCCCTTCCCTGAAGATGAAAAAGAACTTCATGCTCATGGAACTTCACAAAAGTAATGACTACTTAAGGTCCAAACAACTCTAGTCCTTGGAAAGAACTGCATTTCATCAAAAGAGGTCATTAGTAATCACTCATACAGACCTGGTATTTTCTTCCCACCTCTGCAAAAAGTATCAATTTGTTCTCTGTCTCTGGGCAGCTTCCTATCATTTCTCAAGACAAGATTTCCCTGAAGTACCAGCGTAGGAGGCACAGGGTTGTGAGGTATATGCCTTTGGTACCTACCCCTTTTCATTGCAATACATATCTTTCATGATTCCCTTGAGACAAGTAGTGATGGTTTGGTTTGGTTTGGTTTGGTTTGGTTTGGTTTGCTGAAGTAAGATAGCATACAAAGAATTAGTCATTACAAAGACAAAACTTAATAGACCAAAAACTTAAAATGTGCAATTATTACCTTAGACTCTGGCAAAATTATTTTGAGACAACCTAAATTCACGACCAAAAGACAAATTCTCCTGTGGGTGAGATAATATGGATGTTCTTTGGTGTTATTCTTAGCTCACTATATTAGCACCATCAGATATTATGTTAACACCAATCATAGGACACAACTGATGCTCAATCTACAATCAAAAGAAAAATTCAAATAATTTGAGATTTACGCAAGTTCTACTTCCTTTTTGCAATTAACCTTGATGCATTTTTAACTCCCAAGTATCCATGTTAAACATAGGTAGTTACCGAATAACAAACCACCTGAGAATTTTTCATGACTAGTACAGCTAGACTCTTAGAGATGGAATAATTTTGCTTCAAATTAGCCTTTAACATGTAGATACTAAAAATGCTTCTTAATTTTGAGATTGAAATTGAAAACATTTTTGTCTCCAGATACTTGAGGAGCCTGACGACTAAACAAATAAAAACTGCTACTTCTCACCTCACAGGCTTAACTTGTAATTCAGAAGTTTCAAATGGTGGCCAGCAGGCCAAATCCAAAACATAAATGAGTTTTATTTGACCCACGCAGTGATTTTTAAATTTTTAATTTTAAAAATCAAGAAATTTCACTTTAAAAATCCAGATGTCAGGCCAAGCTCAGTGGCATACGCCTGTAATCCCAGCACTTTGGGAGGCCAAGGTGGGAGGATCCCTGGAGCCCAAGAGTTCGAGACCAGCCTAGGCAACATGGCAAAACCCCATCTCTAAAAAAATACAAGAATTAGCCAGGTGTGGTGGCATGCTCCTGTGGTCCCAGTTCGTTGGGAAGCTGAGGTGGAAAGGATCACTTGAACCCAGGAGGTTGAGTCTGCAGTGAGCCATGATCGTGCCGCTGCACTCCAGCCGGAGTAGCAGAGCCAGACCCTGTCTCAAAACAAAACAAAACAAAAAAAAAAAAACACAGATGTTCAGTGTCTCTTGCAGTGCCTTGCACAAAGCATCAGCTGAAGGGGGTAGGTAAGTGGGGCTGGTTCCCCACCCACGCTCCTTTGCTGAGCCATGTTCACAAGGCCTGCACACTCATTTGCCAAGCCTGGACTATAATCACTAAGGGGAAAGAGTGACTTTTTCTAATTTGCACAAATGTGCTATATGGTCTAACACCATCGCATCCCGGGGACTTCATTCATCATTCACACATAGTAGAAATCACCTGGAATATTTAAACAAAGCATGTAAGCTTGAATTTACTGCACTCCTGACCACTCCCTATTATTACTCTCCTGCTTCACTATATTATGCCTGTTATCTATGTAGATATTTGAGTTTCCAACTTTGGTTAGGATAAAAAAATAATACTTCTAATTTATTCATCTAAATTACGTAAGTTTAAATTCACTTTGCAAAGGTAGGTTGATGATGCAAATGCAAACCCTCAGCAAGCTGGCTTTTCAATCAGATAGACCTGGGTAACTATCTAACAGGGGGAAACTTATGAGACCTGTCTGTGTGTCAATTTCCTTACCTGTAAAATTAGACTAACATTACCTGCTGGGTTTGTAGTGCAGATTAAATGAAATGACATGTAACAAAATATTTAGTGTATACTAAGTACTCAAAACATGTAATTTCATGTTAATTGCTGAAATGACATCATCTTTCTAATCCTGAAGTAGAAACCTTGTCAATGATTTCTAGAATCATAAATATTCATTCAAACGTATTAGACTATAAGCTGCATGAAGGCAGGTACCATGTCTACCTTTTGTTAGTCTCTCCCCAACACTGGCATACAGTAGGAACTTTAAATTTATTAGTAGAATAAATGAATAAAATTACTTTCCAGGCTGCGCTGGGAACTGGGAAATGAGCAAGATCCTTCTCCCTTTCTAATCCAGGCATACTTTTCCAACATGAATCAGATAATACAATTAAAATAGGAGTCTATAACAGAGACTAATGTTAGATGCATTTGAACAGTGTAAACAAGATTAAACATTTGCCTTGGGTTGACATACATGTCCTGGACAATTAAACATCATAATATCATAATGCATTAAATCCAAAAACAAGGAAAGTCCAGTCATTTTCACCACCAAATACATGCATTAAAGTCTACTAATGTGGAAATCTCAGTTGCTGTCATTTGATCTTCACACAGTATATGAATGTATCAAATTACCACACGTAACCCCAAAATATGTCCATCTATTATGCAGTATTTTTTAAATGTTTTAAATGAAAGCATTAATTCAAGACATGAGATCCAGAAACCAAATATAAAAGAGCCGCTTTTCAAGTGGCTCCAGGAAGAATTTTAGCATGATGGATGGCTGGAAGTTTTACTTAAAGGTAGAAAGTTTTAGAAACTAAGCCTGTCCCACAGGTTGTCAGTAAAATAGTGAGCTAAGGGCAGAGCTCAATGGCTCTCTGACACTTTCCCCTCTTTAAAAAAAAAATTAAAAACTGGTACACCCCAGAAGACTAATTTGTTCAATTGTCTCCTGTCTGCAGAAATACACTAAGACTTTGGCAGGGTTTTCACAGTGGAGGAAACAAGGTAGTTGACACCTTCTAGTTAGCCAACTTGGATCTAAAATTTAAAGGCAAGTGAGATTTGTTTTTCCTAAATCTTTCTTTAAGACAGCATATCAGTCTCATTCACCCTCCCACTAACTTTCCTTGAAAACATGCAAGACTAGTACAATAGACATATACTTTAGTGATCCAGGTTCCTCCTTTTTATATTAGTACAACTGGAAAGTGTGATGCTACCTCTATGTGTGTAATGTAGCACAAAGGTATGCTCACTGAGGCATACAACCAGAATGTGTCAGTTCAGAGGAGGAAAAGTCCTCTCATCCCTGGAAAAATATTTTAGGCTAAAAACTATAGCTATTTCCAATGCAAGATTTACTAAGTGATATACCTGAGGGGCAAGTGACTTCATGTTCCAATAAATACCTTATTGCATGGGGTCTAGTTGGATATACCCACTTTTTAAAGGATAAGGAATTTTTTAGCTGTTCAAAATATAAGCAATTTGTGACCATATATTCCCTAATGTAGACGATTCCATTGGCTTCATTTTATCACCCAGATCTTATCCTGTTGAAAAAAAATGTATGAGATGCTGCTACTTTGATACATAAATGTTTTGTTTTTAAAAAAACAAAGATATTTTTCTATAAGTGAAAAGAAGAGAGATTTTTCTGTTTCTACCAGTGAAAAGGCTATGAGCAGAGCTGCCATTCGTTGACTCTTGTTACTTGAGTAGGTGCCTGTAAAGGGCCAGGTGGTGTTTATGCAGATGACTGAGCAAGTTACAATGTGTTCTTCCTTTTGGATAAAACATTAGTGTATCAGATGTGACAAATCAGATGTTCATCTTCCGCACTTCTGCATTATTTTACATTGAGAATTAGACGATGTGCTGGCTTAGCTTTTTGCTTTTGTTTTTTTCTTGAGAATAAGTTCATAAATAAAGTTTTCTCTACACTCTGCATAATCATAGTCTTACAGAATAGCTAACTGGCTAGTTAAAATGATAATTACACCTATATCTGTCTTACAGTGTGCAAGAGATAAAGCACGTGCTCTGGGGTAACAAAAACACACCATTCATATACTCTAGGAGCTATTTAACATATTATCCATTCCCATGCTCTTGTTGTCAAGGGAAAATGTGGTCTTCTCATAAACATTTTGAGATGAACCATCTGACACTCCAGTGTCCAACCAGGAAATTAGCATTTACTGAGCACCAAAATGAAAGGCTCAAAGCAAACGTCTACTTCCAATCTAAAGGGATACCTGAAGTAGACTATATGTTTAAATTAAATTTTTAAAGAGCCTGAAAATAATTTTTAAATATTCAGACAACATTCCCATCTATAGAATCTGCAGGAGTCTTTCACCCACTTAGCATTCCCATGCTTTCAGACCACTCTAATTCCCCTTGGCTGCTCTCCAGGGAGCATAGTTCCCAAGAAAAGACATTCAGAGTTTCCCTGTGAACACATATTTCCAATAAAGACAACTGGAAAATGTATGCTGCTTTGTGTATTTTATTTTAACTTTTAGAGACAGGGTCTCACTATGTTGCCCATGCTGGCCTCGAACTCCCGGGCTCAAGTGATTCTCCTGCCTCTCTGTCCTGAGTAACTGGGACTACAAGCACATGCCACCATGCCTGGGTTGGTATCTTTATATTGAGAGCTTCTATTATGAATAAGAACATCACTCTGTCACTAGTGAGAAATTAACAGAGGAAGGCATTCCTCTGTTATACCATAATCATTTGTGGGGCATGCCATACATAGTTTGCTCCTGATCATAAAGCTACAAAGTTTGTAAAAAGACTTTACCAGTGTGGGAATTGAGTGAAAATCATATAATTTGCTTTGTTCAAAGTTTGGAAAAAACTTTACCAATGTGGAAATTGAGTGGAAATGATATAAAGAGGATAGATTTAAACCTAGGTCTATCTGACTGCCGAATCACTACTATATCCACAAGACCACACTGCTATTGTTTTTTGAACTTCAGCTGTGAATTCAACACTCAGGTGGACATATTCCATGTATTAAATTTAATTCCAGCAGGGCTTTATATGGTCTCATAGCATCTTCTTTATGCCTTCCTTATAGCACATTTACGATGTAATTTATAATATAGTTGTTATCCATGTACAGTGCATTTTCCCCTACTCTCTACAATATCGGTTCCTTTAAGGCAGGAAAGAATATTCATCTTGATATCCCCTCAGAACCTAAAAAAGTGCCTTATATATGCCAACCATTCAACAAATTATGACTGAATAAATAAACCCATAATGGTCTTGGATAATTCAGGAGCTGTTTCAGAATCATCATCATAAATACACTCAATATTATAACATTGATAAAATTAGTGAGAAAATAGAAAATATTGGAATAACTAACTGCCTTAGATTGTTATATTAATTTGTATTACTGCATAACAAAATACCACACAATTAGCTTCTTAAAACCATCTACATTTATTAATCTCCAGTTTCTATGGGCAGGAGTCCAGGCGTGGCTTAACTAGGTCCTCTGCTCAAATCTCACAAGGCTGGTACAATCTAGGTGTCACCCAGGCTGTGTGCCTTTCTGGAGTTCACATCGTTATTGGCAGAATTTAGTTCCTTGCTGTCATAGGGCTGAGGTCCCCAGTTTCTTTCTGGCTATCAACTGAAAGCCAATCTTAGCTCCTAGAGGCCCTGCAGTTCCTTGCCCTGTGGCCCCCTCACACATGACAGTTTACTTCTTTAAGGCCAGTAGAATAATCTGCTAAAACTGAGTCCTATATAATCAAGGGAGTGATTATCCCATCACGTTTGCTGTCTAATATAACCTAATGAAGGGAGTCACTGGCTCATCATATTAACAGGTCCTCACCAATGCTCGAGAGGAGGGAATTCTATAGGTGCATATGCCAGGGAATGTTGAAGGCCATCTTAGAATTCTACCCATCACTGTGGGGTTTCCAGAAGCAGATCCTGGGACAAGAATCGATGTGAAAGTTATTTATTAAGAAGTTTTCCAAGGAAAAACCCGTAAAGGAATGGAGAAGTGGGCAGTAAAGAAAAAAAAAAAAGAAGCAAGGATGCCAATATCTGGCAAGTTCTCACGGGAGCTAAATTTAGCTCAATTCTACAGTGAAATTCAACAGTTTGGGTTATGTCTAAGGGTTGCAAAGATGAGAGGTAAGGAAGCTTGAATATTACACTCCTGTCCCTATCAGGTATTGGTATCAGGGCTATCTCCAGAGCATATAAATTCCAACTTCAGGCATCCAGAAACAAACTCACAGCCATAGCCTACACTCAACTTTCTCACAGAGCAATGCAGATGCTAGCTGTCAGGAATGAAAACTTCTGGGAGTCAAAATAAACAAAAATGATTAAGGGATTTAAGAAAATAATAGTGGGGCATTGACATTATCTGCTACATGAACTTTTTGTAAAAGTGTGTAAATATCACAATGAAAGTTACATCATTTTGTTGTAAAATATATATATATAAATGTAATTAATTATTTAATAAATATGCAAACTTCTGGTTTTAGTAACATGGCAGTCTAAGTTAACATGGACTCCCCCACATACATTCACACTGTAGCCATATAGAAATGTGAATAAATTAACTGTCAACCAATGAGTGAGGAAAGATCTGGAAAGGAGGAAGCTGAAAGAGATTCTTTAAATCTCTGTATGAAGCCCTGAGCTATCCTCAACCTGAATATGTGTAAAGTCTATCAGACTCAGACAGCAAAAGCTCTGAGACCCAAACTACAGTATACACCAGATATGGAAGCACATGAGCACATAAGCTATGAAAACCAGAATAACACAGCAAAGTCTGTGAAAACTGAACTGACATTGGAACCAAGCCCAACTACACCAGATCAGAACTTACAATGTAAATCCAAGGTTAATTTCTTGCTTTTAAAAAAATAAAGCCCATCTCCAAAAGGATTTAATAGAGCCCAAAACTCATAACACAATATTCAAAATATCTAACACACAATTCAAAATTATTTGACATAAAGAATCACTAAGAAATCTAAACAACTGAAAGGAAAGGGCAATCAATAGACATCAACATTAAGATGATCCAAACGTGGAATTATCAAACAAAAAAAGTTATGACAGCTAGTATAACCATGCCACAAGAAGTAAGGGCAAATAATCTAGAAACAAATGGAATTACAGTCTCAGCAAAGAAATAGAAGCTACAGAATAAAAACTTAGAAATATACAATAAAAAAAATTTTTAATTCACCAGAGGGACTTGACTCAATGGCCAATGAAAGAAGAAAGTCAATGAACATGAAGACAGATTAGTAGAAATTATTCAGTCTGAACAATGAAAGGGAAAAAATGGTCAAAAAATAAACAGAGCCTCAGAGACCAGTGAGATAATATCAAAGGTCTAACATTTATCACACTGGAGTTATTGAAGGGGAGGAAAAAAAAGGAACAGTGCAGAAAAGTATTTGAATAAATAATGGCTGAAAATTCCCCAAATTTGGTGAAAGACATAAATTTACAGATCCGAAGAATCTCAGCAACCACAAACCAGATAAATGTAAAGAAAACCACACCTAGATATATCATAGTGAAACTCCTAGAAATCAAAGATAAAGTTTTAAAATCTTGAAATTAACAGGGAAAAATTACATTACATATGGGGGAGGAAGAATTTCAATTACTGCAGCTTTCTTATTGGAAACTATGGAGTCCAGAAGACAGCAGCATAACATTATTTTCAAGTACCGAAAGAAAGAATTGTCAGCCTAATCCTGTATCAAAAATGTCCATCAGGATGAAGGCAAAATAAGGACATTCTCAGATAAGGGAAATATGTCACCAGGAGATGTGCTTTCAAAGAAATGCTCAATAAAGGTTTACAAGGGGAAGGAAAGCAATAATAGAAGGAAACTTGGAAGGTCACTAACAAGGAAAGAGCAATAGAAATTGTAAATATCCAGGTAAATAAAATTAGAGTATTATTTGCCTCTTAAGTTTGTTATAATATGCATGATTGCTGAAAGCAAAAATTATAATGCTATTTCAAAATAGGTTGATGTGATACATATAACAACTACATCAAAAATGGGGAAGTATAAACTGTCCTAAGGTCTCTTCACTTTACCTAAAGTGGTAAAATATTAATTCTAAGTAGCTTGTGTAAAGTTTGATATGTATATTGTAAGCCCTAGGATAACCACTAGAAGAAAAACTACACTAAGAGATATACTAAAACAAACACTGTAGATAAATGAGAATGGAATTCTAAATGTTCAAACCAATCAAAAGAAGGCAAGAAATGAAAAACAAAGGTATGAAAAACAAAATGAATGGACAGAAAACTAATAAAATAGCCTTAAATCCAACCACACAAATAAGTACATTAAATGTCTGTGGTCTGAACATACCAATTAAATAAGAGAGAGATTATCAGATAAGATTTGAAAAAGAAAAATTCAACTATGAGCTGTCTAAAAGAAATCCATTTCACATAATGGTAAAAAAAAACAAAAATAAAAAAAGGCTAAAAACAACAGAATGAAATAGCATATACTAGGAAAATGCTAATAAAAGAAATGCTGGAGTAGATGTATTAATATTGGACAAATTCAGAATAAGGAAAATCACCACTGACAATGAGGGAATTTACATAATTATAAAAGACTCAATTCACCAAGAAGGTGTAACAATTTTAAATATCCATGCACCTAACAATACAGCTGTAAAGCACATGAAGCAAAAGCTTAATAAAATGAAAAAGACATACAGAAAAACCCACAATTATAGTTGGTGACTTCAACGTACCTCTATCAGTAATTAATAGAATAAGCAGACAGAAATGCAGCAAAAATATAGGAAGTTTGAATATTATCAACTAAGTTGACCTAATTGACATCTATAGACTACTCCATCCAACAAAATAGAATACACATTCATTTCAAATGCCTTTGGAATATTCAGTAAGTTGGACCACATTCTTAAATTTTAAAGAATTAAACTTATCCAAACTATCTGCCGTGGCCATAATAGAATTAAACTAGAAGACAATTAGAGAAATAAATCATTTCCTCCAGATACTTGGAAATGAAATAATGCACAATTAAATAATCCAAGAAAAAGACTCAAGGGAAATTCAAAAATACTTTGAACTGAAGGAAAAATAAAAATACAACATATCAAAATTTGTGGGATACAGTTAAAACAGTGCTTAAAGGGAAATTTATGGTATTAAATGTGTAGATCAGAAAATAAGAAAGGTCTCAAATTAATGCTTTAAGCTTCCATCATAAGAAACTAGAAATGAAGAGTAAATGAACTCAAAAAAAGGAAAGAAATAACAAAGAGAGAAAGATCAATTACATTGAGAAGAGAATAACAAAAGAGAAAAATCAATGAAACCAAAAGCTGTTTCTTCAGAAATATTAAAACATACATAAAACTGGCCAGGTTGATTAAGAAAGACAGAAGGCACAAATTACAAACACCAGGAATGAAGCAGGGGATAACGCTTCAAAACCCACAGACATTAAAGAATAATGAAGGAATGCTACAAAAAAAAAATTCTATTCATATAATAAATTTGACAGCCTAGATGAAATGGACCAATTCTTTCAAAGACATTAACTATCAAAACTCACTCAAAATATAAATAGATAACTGAGGGGTCCTATATTTATTAAATAAAATAAATCCATAGCTAAAATATTTCTAATAAAACAAACTCTAGAACCAGAGGGTTTCACATGTGAAGTCTACCAAATATTTAAGAAAAAATTAATACTAGTTCCACACAATCTTTTCCAGAAAAAAGAATGTTTTCCAGCTCATTTTATGAAGACATCACTACCCTGACCCCTAAACCAAAGACAATACAAGAAAAGAAAGCTACAGATCAATATCCCTCATTAATATAGATGTAAAAATTATTCAACAAAATTTTAACAAATCAAATTTTATCAATATATTTTAAAAAACACATCACAACTTAGTGGGGTTTATCCCAGAAATGAAAGGCTAATTTATATTTGAGAAATATTCAGTGTAAATCACCATATTACAGACTAAACAAAAAAAAGCCACATGATCATATCAGCAGATAAAGAAAAAGCATGTGAGAAAATTCAACATTCACTCATGATATTTTAATTATAAAAAAAAAACCCTTAGCAAACTAAGAAGAGAATGGATCTTCTTCAATCTGATAGGGAGCATATACAAAAAACCTAACACCATACCTAATGGTGAATGACCAAAAGCTTTCCTCGTATGACTGAGAAATAAGCAAGAATATCCAGTCTCATCACTTCTATTCAATATTGTTCTGGAAGTCTTAACAGGCACAATAAGATAAGATAAAGAAATAAAAGACTTTTAAATTAGAAAACAAGAAATAAAACTATCCCTATTCAAGATAACATGTGTATCTACATGGAAAATCACAAGGAACAAGGGACCCCAACCCCCAGGGCCACTAACTGGTACCATCCATGGCCTGTTAAGAACTGGGCTCTATAGCAGGATGTGAGCATCTGCAAGGGAAAATTACTGCCTGGGCTCTGCCTCCTGTCAGATCAGCGGTGGCATTAGATTCTCATAGGAGCAGGAACCCTATTGTGAACTGCACACACCAGGGATCTGGGTTGCAAGCTCCTTATGAAAATCTAACTAATGCCTAATGATTTGAGATAGAACAGTTTCATCCAGAAACCATCCCCCGACCCCCATCCATGAAAAAATTGTCTTCCAGGAAACCACTCCCTGGTACCAAAACAGTTGGGGACTGCTACTGAGGAATCTACCAAATGCTCTTAAAGCAACAAGTACATTCACAAAGTCACAGAATACAAGGTCAACATACAAAAATCAATCATTTTTCTATATACTAGCAATGAACAACTGAAAACTGAAATTTTTAAAAAGTACCATTTACAATCGCCCCCTAAAAAATAAAACATACACAGATCTATATGCTGAAAACTATGAAATACTCAGAAAGAAGGCCTAAGTAAATAGAAAGGCACTCCATTTTCATAGATTAGAATATTCAATATAAATAAGATGTCAATTTTCCCCAAAGTAATCTAGATTTAACGCAACAGCAATTAAAATCCCAGAGAGATATTTTGCAGATATAGATAAGCCTGTTCTAAAATTTGTATGGAAAAGTAAAGGAACTACAACAGTTAAAACAATTTTGAAAAAGAATGAACCAAGTTGGATAACTCAACATTACCCAACAGTAAAATGTATGATAAAACTATATCAATCAAGACTGGTAAAAGATGAAAGGACAGACACATAGATCAATGCAACATTACAAAAAGTTCACAAATACATCCACATAATTATGGTTGGTTGATTTTTAATAAAGGTGCAAAGGAAGTTCAATGGAGAAAGGGTGATTTTTTCGACAAATGATACTTAGAACAACTGCATATCATATGCAAAAAACTGAACTTCAGCCTTAACCTAATACCACACACAAATGTTAGCTCAAAATGTGTCAAAGACTTAAGTGTAAAATAGAAAAATATGAAACTCAGAAAAGAAATGTAGATAAACATCTTCATGACCTTGGGTTAATCAAAGAGTCTTTTGATAAGACACCAAGTGATCAATCCATTATAAAAGAAGAATTAATAAATTGGACTTCATCAAAATGAAAATATATTGTTCTATGAAGAAAATCATAAAGAGAATGAGAAGACAAATCATAGATTGGAGAAAAAATATTTGTAAATCACATACCTGATAAAGGATTTGTTTCCAGAATATACTTTAAAAACTCACAAAACTCAGCAATAAGAAAACAATCAACTTCATTTTTAAAATGGGAAAAAGATATGAAGAAAAAAATGAATGGCTAATAAACACATGAAAAGAAATATGACATCATTAGGCATTATGGAAACACAATTAAAAACCACAATGATATACCATTATGCACTTATTAGAATGGCTAAAAAAAAAAAACAAAAAACAATACCAAGTGCTGACAAGGACACAGAGCAACTGGCACTCTCATACATTCCTGATAGGAATGCAATATGGTACAGCCTCTTTGGAAAACAGCCTGGCAGTTTCTTATCAAATTAAACCTACACTTACCATATGATCCAACAATCCCACATCCATCTGTTGTACTCAGCTATTTTTAGGGTATTCATCCTAGAGAAATGAAAACTTATGTTCACACAAAAACTTGTACATGGATGTTTAGAGCAGTATGTTTGCCACAAGTAGAAACCTGCCAAAGAAAGCTGTCCTGCCTAGGGCTCTCTCTCCTCCATGGGGAAGGTCTTCATCCAGTGACTAACCGATGTGAGGGTATAGCCTTGGCCTCATTGCTTTAAGACAGACAATTTTTCACAGGCATCCCAGTTTCAGGACTCTCTGTAAGATCAGTTGAAATGTCTATTGTGACTGAATCATAGTTCAACTTTTCCTTTAACCCTATTATTCTTTCCTCACCATTCACAGGTATGTCTCCCAAAACACCCACCAAAAAAACTTCCACACACAAATCTCAGAGTCTCAGAGACTGTTTCATGAGGAACCCAATTTGTGACATGGTAAAATTAAGTTTACCTCAAGTAAGGGAAAGATGAGAATACGATTGGGACAAGAATAAGAAAAAGTTAAGCTAATATTGGTGTTATTTTTGTAACTGTTTTAAATGTATGCATGTCTTCAGCAGACACTCTGATATATGTTATAGTAATTCAAGCCATACATCTCTGACAGTTATGTAGTAATTCCAAAAAATTCATAAAATATGTAGGTAATAATCTGGCCTAGAGGAAAGGCGGGAAACTTTAAATATTGAAACACCAGGTGAAACAGTCTATTGTACTCAGCTATTTTTTTCTCTGAAAGTCACTTGTAAAAATATATATATATATAAATATATATATATTTAAAGTTTAGGCCAGACTTAGTGGTTCACACCTGTAATCCCAACACTTTGGGAGGTCGTGGCAGGAGGATCACTTGAGCCCAGGAGTTCAAGATCAGCCTGGCCAACATAGTGAGACTCCTACCTTTACAGAAAATAAAATAAAATAAACAAGTCAGACATGGTGGTGCATGCCTGTAGTCCCAGCCACTCAGGAGGCTGAGGGGGGCGCACCTCTTGAGCCCAGGTGATTGAGGCTGCAGTGAGTTGTGATCACACCACTGCACTCCAGCCTGGGCAACAGAGCAAGACCCTGTCTCAAAACATACATACATACATACATACATACATACATACATACATACATACATAAACTATAGATATATATATGGTTTAGGAAAAAAACTTTAGTTCTGGAACAAAAACAAATAGTAAAAAAAGAATATTTTCACAAGACCAAAAGGATAAAGATTTTTCTAACGTAAGACTTTCTTTTCATTGGGGCTTTTACAGCAATTTGAAAGAATAATAGTATCAAAAAGAAGTGTACACTGTATTTCCCATATATTATCTCATGTTATTAATTAAATGTTTTTGGTTATGAATCCCCATGTTGCATGGCCACAACATAAAAATGAGCCTTAATTTTACTCTTTTGGCTACTTTAAATATCACAACTTCAGACCATCCAAATTAGGACGGCAAGCCAAGAAACTGGTGAGAAAAAACTGCTATATCACGACCTTACAGAATTTGAAGAAGCTGTTAGCCATGGGAATCATCAAGGGACAAATTCACCCCCTGCCTCTGTGCCTGACTCACAGATTCTAAACTAGCTGAGGACACTTGAAAAAGTCTGCTTGGTGAGAAAGTTCTTTTTCTCCTTCTTATGTGTGCACGTGCACACATACAGACACACTCACGTTGCTTCCTTCAAGTTCACAAGCCTGCAGCAGAATGGGCCTGGAGAAAGGAGATGATCTCTAAAAGGCTATATATAAAAGTTGTCAAAAAAAAAAAAAAAAGAAAGAAAGAAACTGCCCACAAGGACTAAACTTCCAGGAGTGCAGATACAGTGAGGGACAGATTAGCTAAAATTCTGTGTTTGCAGAATAGATTAAACATCAAAAAGAAAAGCAGAGACCCCAAAAAAATTCTCTTTACAGTAAGACTTTTTGTTTAGTTCTTATTTTTAATGCTTTCCCACAGAGAATAGAATATGAAACCAAGAAGCCCAATCTTAACTGAGAGAGAGAACATTAAAGGGCATAAGAAAGAGAATTGAAGATTTATTCAATGGACAAAAGATTGAAGAGCTTTGGTGGGTTTTGTGTTTTGTTTTGTTTTGTTTTGTTTTGTTTTGTTTTGTTTTGTTTTCTAGAGGATGACTTAAACTACAGCAGCCTGAGGGAAAGAGTAAAAAGTCTTGGATAAAGGCTAAGACTGCTAAGAAATCTTGGGCCAGAAAAGAGGAATTGCTCTGCAGTGGCAGCCAGAGGCAGTTTCAAGGACTGCCATCTGCTTCCTAGGATTGGAGCTACTTCAGCAATTGTTTCTAAGCCTATGTTCAAAAACCAAGGCAATGTCACCAATGAGATTTGGATTATCCCAGGAAACCAGAACATTTGGGTCTGCCAGCACTGGTAAATTACTACCATGTAAATAAAGCATACTCTGTCCAGATCCGCTTGTCTTGCTAAGGAAACAAAAGCCACATCTCTTGCTTTCAAGGAGTTTGCTACCCTATAGAGGAGAAAAAAAAACATCTATATGTGTTAACATATGATTTTCAAAAGGCATAAATGTATATCTATAATTAACTGTTGTTGTATAAGATGTAAAAGCTAAGTACTTGAGGGAGATAAGAGAAAGCAAGGATGGAACAGAGTTATTCCAATCAGACTATGACCAGAATCAGGTTTAAGAACAATGGGTAAACATTTCCCAGGAGACATAAGTTGTACACATTTGTCTTGAAAGTGGTAGGTGTCATGGTTCTATGGAAAAGAATAAGAGGAAGATATAACACAAAAAATTGTCACTTAGCCAGACATGATGGCAAACACCTGTAGTCTCAGCTATTCAGAGACAGGTGGAAGGATACTGTGGTTCTATGGAAAAGAATAGGAGGAAGATATAACACACACGAAAAAACTGTCACTTAGCCAGGCATGGTGTTGCACATCTGTAGTCTCAGCTACTCAGAGACTGAGGTGGGAGGTTCACTTGAGCCCAGGAGACAGAGGTTGTAGTGAGCCGAGATAGTGCCACTGTACTGCAGCCTGGATGACAGAGCAAGACCCTGTCTCAAAAATATGTATATATATTGCTACCTTCTAGAGTTCCAAGGTAGAAATAAGGAGAGTGTGCTTGAAATTTGCATTGCTAACACATTTCCTAAGATGTATCAAAGAAAAAAAAAGTACAGTTAAAATGGGAGTCAGTGAGAGGTTTAGCAGTTTTCATTTGATAAATGAATTAAAGAATTAATTGAAAAGGGGCAGCGTTAGGTGGAATTCAGGTGAATGAGTTAAAAATCAAGAACCATGAAGAGTCTGAGATTTTACCTTACTTGCAAGCTGACGAGTTAGCCTGCAAAAGTCATGAGATCCTATAGCAGAGATAAAGGGTTTAATTACTCAGGACCCAGCAGGCCACATGAACATTATTTTTGCTTTAGCTACACTTCCCACCCAAGTGCCATGGGGGTGATGCAGAAGGGGCCCCGTGTATACTGCACATACAGTAGGTTTGCATCACAGCTGAGAAATGCTGAACTTACAAAACCTGAATCTTTTATAACGGGCAGTAAGCAAAACTGTCTGACCTTGCTCCAGAGGAAGACATTATTTTATTATACTGGACAGTAAGCAAACCTGCATCCTTGAAAAGATGATCCAGAACAAAAAGACAGTTGTTTCTGCTCACCAGACAGAAAAAAATGCAAGAGACCTATGGAGAATTTTCTCCAAACAAGTGGAGGATAGAAAGGCCTACAGAATGAGTGCATGTGAAAACAATAATTAAGAGATGAAGGAATATCACAGGGCAGTAAATGAAGTAAATGAGGGGAAAATAGTATAGCGTAAATAGGTGAGAAAACATCAAGCAAAGCTACTCTGAATTAGTTATTTGTTGCTGCATAATAAAATTACCTCCAAAGCTTAGTGGTTTAAAACAATAAAAATTTATTTTCTCACATAGTTTCATGGGTCAGGAATCTGAGAGCAGCTTACCCGGGTAGTTCTGGTTCAGGTTCTCTCATGAGGTTACAGTCTAGATGTTGGCTGGGATTACAGTTACCTGAAGGCTTGACTGGGACTAGCAGATTCACTTTTAAGCTGATCATTCATTCACAGGCCTGGCAAGGTGGTACTGGGTGTTGTCAGGAAGCTTCAGTTGTTGACCACGTAGACCTCTGAATAGGGCTGTGTGAGAGTCTGCACGACATGCAAGCTGGCTTCCCACAGAGCAAACGATCCAACAAGAGAGATCAAAGAAGAAGTCACAATGCCTTTTATGATCTAGTCGCAGAAAACTTCCTCTCACTCCTGCCATATTTTATTCATTACAAGCAAGTCACTAAGTCGAGCTCACACTCAAAAGAAGGGAAATTAAGCTTCACCTATTGAAGGATGGAATATCAAAGACTTTGTGGATATATTTTAAAACCACTACACAGTCCAAGTTGAAGCATCTGGCATGATGATGGAGAATATTATTGATGAGCAAAAAGTGCTATCACTATTAGTGAGACTGTAGTTAAAACAAGAGACAGGTGCTAGAGTAGAGTGAGAAGAGATGACATAATAAACCCAAGTTGCAAAACTTCTGTATAGGCATACCTCAAACCTAGGGGTTTGGTTCCAGACCACTGCAATAAAGAGAATATCACAATAAAGCAAGTCACACAAATATTTTGGTTTCCTGGCACATATGAAAGTTACATTTATATACTGTAGTCTATTCAGTGTGTCATAGCATTGTGTCTAAAAAACAATGTACATACATTAATTTTAAAATATTTTATTGCTAAAAATGCTAATGATCATCTAAGCTGTCAGCGAGTCATAATCTTCTTGCTGAGGATCTTGACTCAATGTTGATGGCTGCTGACTGATCAGGTGGGTAGCTGCTGAAAAAATATATATATATATTGAGATAGGGTCTCACTTTGTCACCCAGGCTTGAGTGTAGTGTTATGATCTGGGCTTATTGAAGCCTTCGCCTCCCAGGCTTAAGCCATCCTCCTACCTCAGCCTCCCAAGTAGCTGGGACTACAGGCACGCACCACCATGCCTGGCTAATTTTTATTTTATTTTTTTTGTAGAGATGGGATTTCACCTTGTTGTCCAGGCTGGTCTCCAGCTCCTGAGTT
Organism: Gorilla gorilla gorilla; assembly: GCF_029281585.2. NCBI lineage: Eukaryota > Metazoa > Chordata > Mammalia > Primates > Hominidae > Gorilla > Gorilla gorilla. The sequence goes on along the minus strand of NC_073224.2, from coordinate 149,292,320 downwards.
CAAGCAATCCACCCATCTCAGCCTCCCAAAGGGCTGGGATTACAGGCATGAGCCACTACGCCAGCTGGCTGTAAGAATATTTTAAAATAAGACAACAGTGAAGTTTGTTGCATCAATTGACTTTTCCTGTTATGAAAAATCTCCCTGTAGCATGTGATGCTGTTTGACAGCACTCTATTTATCGCAGAACTTCTTTTAAAACTGGAATCCGGCTGGGCATGATGGCTCATGCCTGTAATCACAGCAGCACTTTGGGAAGCCAAGGTGGGTGGATTGCTTGAGTCCAGGAGTTCAAGACCAGCCTGGGCAACATGGCAAAACTCTAACAACAACAACAACAACAAATACATATATGTATATATAACTTTTAAGTCTTTTATTTAAGAAATATATTTTATAAGGCTTTAGCTGTCATGTCAGGAGTAAAATATATTTTTCTGTATATATTATAGAAAATATATTTTTATATATAATATTTATATTTTTTCTATAATATATATTATAGAAAATATATTTTTATATATATTTATATATTTTCTATGATATATAAAATATATTTTATACAATAGAAATATAATATATATTTTGTATATTATATATACTTTCTATATATAATATATATTAGAGAGAGAGAGAGAATGGTGAATTCTTCCCAGAAGATTTTCAATTTATTTTGCCCAGATCTGTCAGAGGAATCCTGACTTATGACAGCTAAAGCCTTATCAGATATATTTCTTAAATAAAAAGACTTAAAAGTAGGGCTGGGCGCAGTGGCTCACCCCTGTAATCCCAGCACTTTGGGAAGTTGACGCAGGTGGATCACAAGGTCAGGAGTTTGAGACCAGTCTGGCCAACACAGTGAAACCCCATCTCTACTAAAAATACAAAAATTAGCCAGGCGTGGTTGCATGTGCCTGTAATCTCAGCTACTCAGGAGGTTGAACCCGGGAGGTGGAGGTTGCAGTGAGCCGAGATCGTGCCATTGTACTCCAGCCTGGGTGACAGAGCGAGACTCTGTCTCAAAAAAAAACAAAAAAAAAAGACTTAAAGGTCAAAATTACTGTTTGATTCATGGGCTGCAGAATGGATATTGTGTTGGCAGGCGTGAAAACAACATTCATTTCCTTAGACATCTCCATCAGAGCTCTTGGGTGACTAGGTGCATTGTCCATGAGCAGGAATATTTTGAAAGGAATCTTTTTTTGAGAAGTAAGTCTCAACAGTGGGCTTAAAATATTCAGTAAACCGTGATGTAAACAGATGTGCTGTTATACAGGCTTTGTTGTTCCACTTACACAGCACAGGCAGAGTAGATTTAGCATAATTCTTAAAGGCCCTGGGATTTTTGAAATGGTAAGTGAGCATTGGCTTCAACTTAAAGTCACCAGCTACCTTAGCCCCTAACAAGAAAGTCAGCCTGTCCTTTGAAGTTTTGAAGCCAGGCATTGACTTCTCCCCTCTAGTTATGAAAGTTCTAGATGGCATCTTCTAATACAATGTTGTTTTGTCTACATTGAAAATCTGATGTTTAGTGTATCCACCTTCATCCATCATCTTCTGGATAACTTGCTGCAGCTTCTACAGCAGCACTTGGTGCTTCACCTTGCAGTTTTACGTTATAAAGGCAACTTCTTTCCTTAAACCTCATGAACAAACGTCTGCTAGCTTCTAACTTTTGTTCTACAGCTTTCTTACCTCTCTCAGCCTTCATAGAACTTTCACAGAGAATTAGGGTCTTGCTCCAGATTAGGCTCTGGCTTAGGGGAATGTTGTGGTTGGTCTGATCTTCTATTCAGACCAGTAAAACCTATTCAGACCGCTAAAACTTTCCTCATATTAGTGATAAGGCTGTTTTTGCTTTCTTATCATTCTCTGTTCACTGGACTAGCACTTTTCATTTTCTTCAAGAACTCTTCCTTTGCATTCACAACTTGGCTAACTGTTTGGTGCAAGAGGCCTAGCTTTCAGCCTATCTCAGCTTTCAATATGACTTCCGCATTGAGATTAATCATTGCTAGCCTTTCATTTAAAGTGAGAGACTTGCAATGCTTCTTTTCACTGGAACACTTAGAGGTCTTTGTAGGATTGTTAACTGGCCTAATTTCAATGTTATTGTGTCTCAGGGAATAGGGCGGCCCAAGAAAAGAAATAGAGATGGGGGAGCAGCCAGTCAGTATAGCAGTCAGAACACACACATTTATTGGTTAAGTTCACCATCATATACAGGTGCTGTTCACGGCAACATAAAACAATTACAACAGTAACATCAAAGATCACTAACCACAGATCACAATAAAAGATATAATAATGAAAAAGTCTGAAATATTATGAGAATTACTAAAATGGGACACAGAGACACAAAGTGAGCACATGCTGTTGGAAAAATGGTGCTGATACACTTTCTGGTGCAAGACTTCCTGGTGCAGAATTGCCACAAAACTTCGATTTCTTTAAAAAAAAAATGTAGTATCTGTGAAGCACAATAAAGGGAAGGACAATAAAATGAAGTGTACTAGTATTTGGTTTCCTGTTAAAATTTATATTTTTGCTCTTTCTTGATCCTTATCCTATCACCGTTATCTAGTTCTTTGTACATAATTGCAGAAATTTTATGGCTTTATTTTGATTAGACTATAATGCAAGATGATGTTCCCATAGCAATTTTTTGAAAAGCAAGCACTCCTGTCCAGACAGAGGGAAAAATTGATCCAGATGCTGAGGAGAAAATTGTGTTGATCCCTAACAGATATCTATTATACTGAGGTTACAATCAGTTCCTGGGTTTGTGGTCAAGGTGAAAAGCCAAAAACCTCTAATCTACAGCAGGATTCAATTTTCTGTATGAATTCATTCCTTCTAGGTTTATTGTTTAATAGTGTCATGATGATTATATCTGTATTCATGCAGATTTCTTAGGCAGAATATAAAGTGGACTGAGCTCAAAGTCACAAGGTGGGATTCTATTACAGTATCTCAGGCAAGAAATAATAAAGGCCTGAATACAGGCAGTAGTATGGAGAACAGAAAAGAAGGAAAAGTTTCTAGAGAGATTTCTGAGGTATGATACCGAGAATTTGGTGACTAATTAGAGGTGGGAGATGAGAGAGGGGGAAGTGTGGAAAGAAACTCGGAGGTGCTGGTTTGGGAGATTTGATAGATAGATAGGGGGCCCAGCTGGTCCCAGGTTGCCCAGGACTTTCTCAGGTTCAGCACTGAAAGTCTTGTGTTATGGGAAACCCCTCAATCCCAGGCAAGTTGCACATTTGGACACCCTATGATAGAAATAACATTAATTTATATAGGGAATACAGGAGAAGGAACGTTTTTGCTGTGGAAAACAAATTCTGTTATGGGCAAGTTGAATTTAAGAAAACTACAGAAGATGTAAGTAACAAGTTGGAAATGCATTTTCAGAGCCCAGTGGAGAGGCTGGGGCTGGATATGGAGAATTGTCAGTCATTATATGAGAAACAATGCCATGCAAGATGAGACTCTCCTGCGAATGATTTATAGAGTGGGAAGAAAAGGGGGGCTGAGAATAGAATTCAGTTTAAAAAAAAAAAGCAGGGGGAGGGTACTTTCTCATGGAAAAAGAAAACCCATCAAGGGAGACAGAGAAGAGGTTCAGAAGTGGGAGAAATTAGAAACAGTGATTATCCCAGAACCCAAAGAGAGGGGGAATTTTCAGAAGGCGGGTGGTGAGGACAAAAGTGTCAAAAGCCGCTGGACCTGGAATTGGGCTTATTTCCTGTAGTGATGGAAAAGGGGTGGTATTAGGACTAAGTGCTACAAGAGTAAGGACAGCATGGGGCCCAGCCCCAGCTAACTTAAAGAGGATCCCATCTAGCAGATACATGCTTACCTGACCCTCTGAGAGCCGAGGGAGAAAGAAAATGAATCATCACTTCCAACTTAGTCTCTAGTCTCAGGCACTGAGACATTATTCAACCTTTCCTGACTTCTTTTCTTTTCTTTTCCTCTCTTTTTGTTTTTGTTTTGACGGAGTTTTACTCTTGTCACCCAGGCTGGAGTGCAATGGCGCAATCTCAGCTCACTGCAACCTCCGCCTCCTGGGTTCAAGTGATTCTCCTGTCTCAGCCTCCCAAGTGGCTGGGATTACAGGTGCCCACCACCACACCTGGCTAATTTTTGTATTTTTAGTAGAGATGGGGTTTCACCATGTCTGGTGAAACCATATATAAATATATGAAATATATATTTCACATATATATTTCATATACATGAAATATAAAAAATAAAGCTAGTAGCTTTATTTTTTAAAAAACTGGCATATGTTGAACACCTAGTCTGTACCAGGCACCTTGTATGCTTTATCTCATTTAATCCTCATAGCAACCCAATGAGGAACTTTTATAAATATTCCTCATTTTGTTTCCCTTCAATTTCCCTACATTTAAAAAAAATCCGTAACGACAAAAACTAAAGTTTTCTTAAACATGCCATATTCCTCCAATAATATCTCCTTAGTCTTGGAAACTGTTCAGTATCTCTGGATCCTGAGTCTTTAGTGTCTGCTTTGATTCCCAAGAATCAAATGAAATTTTTTCCTAATTTATAAGATACTTTTGAATTCTTTTATAATTTTCTGAGGTACAATAATCCCACCTATCTCGTGCTAGCTACCAAGTTAAGAAAGTCTACACTTCAGTTTTTCTAAAAGAATGCCTAAACAGGCATGCAAGTATTCATAGCTCTGCAATATTATTCTTGCAACCTCTGTATTTCAATAGTTTGCTAATTGTTTTATGATAATAATTTTTGTTTACCTATTAGATGATAAACCTCTAGATGTCAGAAGCCAAGCATCATACTTTTCTCATCCTCTACAACATCTAACAGATTATTGAACATCATAGGCATTAATGAATATTTGATGGCTTAGTCTTCATACTCAGAATCAAAATAATGACCAAAGCATGCTTCCACCCTCTCTAGCATGGTCTCCATGGTGTTCCATAGCTGCAGCACCAGTATTATTCCTGTTACTCTTGGGCTTCTCCCACCAAATCATTTCATTGCCCATGGGATTAATTTAGACACCGGATGAAAATGGAAGAGCACAGAAATAAAAATATACCGTATGTAGTAGTACCCATAAAAGATTAAATGAATAAATATCCATAAAATGAATTGGCATCATCTCAAAGCCTTACTGTGAAAGATTCATATAAACTTTACTTTTTGCAGATATACAAGTTTCTGTATACATTTTCCCCCATGATATTGTAGTAGCGATAATATCATATTCCCAACTCACCAAAAGCTAAAACTCTCAGAGATGGTACATATATAAGAAACTAATGAAACAAACTCTATTTTTCTCCCTCTGCATTACTCAAATTGAAAAAACATCCAGAGTTATCAAATCTTCTGTAAGACATACAGGTCTAGGCTTGTATAACTATGATTTCTGCTAACTGGCCACAGCCTAGTATTTTCACACTTTTTTTATACTAAATGGTTAGAACTGATCACTCCACCCGAAGCTGTCATGGAGAAATCTTCATTTAAAAATCTTAATAAGACATGCAGCAACAGGGTTGAATTTTTAAAATATTATTCCATTTTTTGCATTTCAGTAAACTCTTGCAAATGTCACCTATTTGCCTTTTGTAAAATTATACACACATAAATCCCTGTTAAGATTAGTAAAAAAAAAATATTCTATTTGTCACATATCATCAGTACATTTCTACTCTAGACAATTCTTTGGATAATTAACTGAATTTTTATAAGCACTTTAGGTTGCTCATCTAACTTGGGAAAAGCTGTTTACTCAAGTAAACTAAGCTGGGGTGGTGGGGAGAGACAAGGTAGGGAGGGAGTAACCACCAAGCTTTGCTAATAAATAGTTCTCAGAAATATCAGCTCCCAATTTACTACTTGTACACAATGGGCCAGTTGAAACTTGTATGGTGATCCAATTTGCCACAGCTCTTGTTTTTAGTCTTTGTGGAGCTGCTGTGTGAGCACAGTGGGGGCCACTCCTGTGTATCCCCTGAGTCAATCAGTGGGCTTTTGTTTCCTGCTGGTCAAAAATATCAGGTGGCTTCAAGAGTCTAATTATCAATGAAAAATTAAATTCAATACAGAAATGTAGCCACAAGCACCCCTCACCTCACCCTTTCTGAGCCCTCACCACCCCCAGGCATGTGAGGAAGTATCAAGTCATTCCTTAGGATTCCAAAGAGATAGCAGAGAAAAAAAAGGCCCACACCTGGGGGAGAAGCAGAATAGATTTTTACTTGTATACTTTCTCCTTTCTTGGTGGAGGACTATTCTAATTACCATAAAAGTTCTGGAAATTAGCAAACTATAAGGCGTTTTCTCTAAGAATTGTTAAGCCAAGCTTATCTTAACATTGTACCATAACATCTTCTGGCCATAGTTCCCATCAGAAATAGTATAAACAGAGAAATGAAAGAATATATATGTTATTATCAATAAACTTGATAATCCAAATAGGCCCTTTTTTAATGCACTGAAAGAGTTCTTACTTGCTCACTAACGTATATTCTTTTATCTCTACTGAGTTTATTCCAGGCATTTAGGAAAACACGAAGCTGGAAATGCTAGCAACTGCCACTTATTTCAGGCTTTCAAAGTAAGTACAGGTTCCTCACTTCACATTCTAAGTCAGAACAGAATTGGAAGCTGCCAAAGCCAAATATAATAGAGCTTTAGTTTTCTACACATGTGATTCCCTTCTAATCCTTGTCTTTTTAAAAAATATATATGCTTCATTTATAAGTGGTCAACTAAGCTTATGGTGGGAGAAAAAAATCTACCATCTTAAAATATCCACCCTCATCAACGCTTCCCATTAGATACCTCCTCCAAAAAGTGAAATATTAAAGTTAAAACCAATCAAGGCAAGCTTTTTCGTGGTGCTCAAATACTTTAACTACAGTGTCAATGCACATGGTTTTTAAAACGTCAAAGTAAGTATTAGGGTTGACTCACAAATACTGTTGAAGTGTGAAGTGTTCTTCCATATGGTATCCCTATACAGTCCCTAAGTATATCCCTATACTTTTGATATCTCTATATCAAAAGATGATATCAACCTTGGATTAAATGTCTCTAGAGATTATTTGATCAGACAATGCAATTTTCTCTATGAGTCTTGGATATATGTTAGGTAACAGCTTGAACTAGAAAGTGCTCCAGTGCAGAATGCCGTGAACCCGGGAGGCGGAGCTTGCAGTGAGCCGAGATCGCGCCACTGCACTCCAGCCTGGGCGACAGAGCGAGACTCCGTCTCAAAAAAAAAAGAAAGAGAGAAAGAAAGAAAGTGCTCCAATGCTCCAAAACCCTTAGGAAACCAATTATACAATTGTCTGATCCTATTTTAAGGATCACAAAGACTCAAAGACCGAATTATAGCCAAACTTGTCCAAAGGCACTCTGGGAACTCAATAGAAAAACATAATAAGTAAAGAAGCATCCTCAAGACCAGAGAAAGGCAGAAGAGGGGGTAAATAGTAAAGGTAAATTTATAATGAATTATGAATTATATTTTTAATGTTTTAAATAAGACTTTCTATCTTTTGCAAGTATGAGTATTCAAAGACATAAAAGATAAATCTATTTTGTTCTCCTGCCACTTTCAAAAGAGAGATATTTACTGTATACTGAGGAATATGTTATTATCATTATTCACTAGAATTTTATTTTAAGTAATTTTATATTATATAGTTAAGGAATAGGCTATTTTTGAACATGGCATTTTCAATAGAGAAGAGCAGTTGTTTGACATTCTTTGGCTTTTACACATTTATGTGAATTTTGCTAATTTATTTTATCTTAACACCCAAGACACAATATACATGGGCATAACAGCACCACATCAGAAACAGTTACTGAACAAGGATCACTCTTTATAAATGAACACAAGGTAAAATCCTAACAATTAAAAATAATAAAATACTAAGCTAGGTAGGTAAATGGTTTTTTTCAATGTACTTTAAACCTACAACAAGCAAAGACATATGAAAGACTGTGTTTCTGTATTCATACATCCTTGTTGAAATTGGCTTGACTAAACACCTACAAGTAAATTTTTTATCACATTCATTCTCTTAGATTTTACCGAATAAAATCAGCTTTTTACTATGACAATGTAGCTGGCTGCACAAAATACCATCATTTTCCTTTTAATAGATTCTGTATTGTCTACATAGTTTTTTAATGCTGTTTTATCTAAAATTTTAAAAATATACACACAACACACACCCCAATATAGTTAACATGAAGACAAAAGTTTAGCAACATAAATGGAAGATTTTCAACATGTATAAGGTAACAGTAAACATTTTATGCAAATGCACTTCAGATTTTCTGTTCTTCTTGATACACCCCACCCAGAACCTTCTAAAAATGAAGCTGTCCATGCTACTTAAAGTTGCATTATGCATTTTATATTATAAATTATTAAAGGACTTAATGGACAATGTGCTAGAAAGAAAACAGGCAAATTACAGAATAATTTAACATTGCAAAGAAATAGAGTAACTTGCAGGACATTAAACACTCTATTTTGACATAGAATGCCTGAAGCTAAAGCAATTAAAGCTGCAAAATATTGCTGGCTGACATGATGTGTATGTAAATTTGTCATTCATTGGCAAAGGTTTGTACCAATCACTGGGAATGTTCACAGTAAAACAATCCATGTAGTATAAAATGCTTTTAGTGAAGTCCTCTAAAAAAGTAGTTATGTATCATTTACGTATCTAATCATTATCCATAGTAAATTTTTGGTTTAATAAAAGAGTCCTCTATGGAAATGGCCTTAAGATTGAGGATTAGTTCTTGACATATTATTTATATCTGTTCATTTCTTAAAGGGAAAATATCATTTTAACATACATCACAACTGGAAAGAAAATACAAGCCAGAAATTGACATTTTATTTAATTTGGTTATGTTTTTCCCTAGGACTCCAAAAGAAGGCCTGTCTTTGAGTATTGTGTCTAACTCTACTCTAGAAATAGGGTCTAACAGAGCCATACTGAATTCTAGCCATTTATCCCAGCTTAGAATTAGTGTTATTCTCCCACAGGAGGTAGAAGGGAAAAAAAAACACAATAATCCCCCAAATGTACTGTTGCTATGGAAGAGAAGGAGATGCCTGCTGAGATTGAAAGTCACAAAATATTTGGGCAGTTGAGAAAACGTAGGCCAACCCTCCATTGCCAAAGCCTGAAGACTGTCTTTGCCAGGACTCCTGGGTCATTTGGCACTGCAGAGATACGCTGGACAGAACCCTAGAAGAAGCTATAAGGAAACAAGACACATTTTAATATTCATTTACCAAAGCTCTTCAATTATCCTTTCAAATTAGATGAACCAGCAGTAAACTTGGAACCAAGAGAACATTCTAATAAATGCTAAAATGACTTCATAATAGAAAAAATAGTCAAAATAGTTGGTGAATTACATTTCTTTGACATTTCACCAGTGAGTTTAATTAAACTTTCCCAAAGCCTAGGAGCAGGAGAACATCCTTCTCTCTCTCTTTTGGAAAAGATCTGGCTCATAAAATTTCACAGCTCCAATTTCCCTCTCTAAGGCTGTATATTCACTGTTCTTGACTGTTTTAGAAATTATATCAAGGATTAATCACTAACCATATGTTTTGGAGAAAATCATCACGAACCACAGGCTCCATTTGGTAAATAAGAAGTTATACAGGAGACCCCAGCCTGCCACACATTTAATGTTATGCATAAACACTGTTTTGATAATCCAAACCAATCATCCTTAAACACTATTTCTAAACTAAATTAATTACACATTTAAATTTATATATAAGCACATACAGTACTAATAATGAAAAAATATCCGTATCCCAGAGTTTAATGATTCTGACAGTGTGTAATCTGCAAAATAAGAATATTGACTTGTGGGAGCTCCATAAATGTTTATCGAGCATCTCTGATAGGAATTGTAGGAATTTTTTAACGTGTAGTATATGTCCTCAAAAAGCACATAGTCTAAGGAGAAAAATAGGTAATCAAACATCACACACAGAAGAATGGCAAAAGTACTAAACAGACATATAACAGATAAAAGAAGAGAGAAGAAGTAGGAGGAAGAGAGCGGGAGAAAATTAAAGAAAAAAAAAAGAAAAGTCACTGACAAACAGGATGAAAAGTGATAGAATGGCCCGAAAACCTGGCTCAAGTGTCACTTGGTGTATTTATGCTGTAATCTATCTAGCCACACTCTCACTATCCACAATTAACAATTTCACAAGGTTTTAAGAAATAAATACCTCTCCAGGATGTCCATGTAAATAAATGTTTTAGGATCTGCTTCATTGCTGGAGTTATGATAACTTAGAAAAGAGACAGATAGTCTTAAAGTTTATATGCCAGCAACACAATTTCTAAGTTGAAAAGATGAGCGCACATTTCAAAGTTTCACAAACAATAAATATGAATCATAGCATTGCTATACAGTGTGAATAGATTTCAGATCTCTGAGAAAAGAACCAAAATAATTCTAAAATTATCTCCACCTCTGGACAATAATAACCAGTAGTCTTTTTTTAATCTACAAGTTTAAAACTTATTTTAATGTTGTTTCTCCTAAGCCTTAACACAGTAAAAGAAAGTTGAAACGTAGTCTTCTTTGTGATAAACATGTAGTATCTGTGAAGCACAATATTAATCCCATTTGTACCATAAAAAGTATGATCCACTTCAGCCTTGCTGTCCTGTGAATTATGAATCATTGTAATACTCGGGGGATAGTCATCACATCTCTAAGGTTCCTGCTTTGTTCCTACAATGTTTTTCCTCAGATACCTAAAGTATCTAGGAAATTTGAAATCCCCATATGAAATATCTTAACATATTCTTTCAACATACATTCCACCCTTTCCGTACCACAAATTATGTAGCACAAGAGAACCAGGTTCACCAAATAAAGTGATAGTAGGTGTATCTTATTCTTTGGAAGAAAAGGCTACTTATTACAGTCATATTCCTTTGGTAAGTAGCTAAAATATCCAATTAATAGGGTTTAACCATCAGACAGAGTTTGTTTTTAGAATAATGAAAATGTGTTATCATTACATTGTTATTCCCTTGAGTGTATTTTTTTGAGATGTGACTCATTATAACTTATTTTAGCTGTTCTGTTTTCTAATTCTTCATGTTTTCACATCTTTTACAACAAAATAATAATACATAAATAATACCTGACAAGATTTTACAGATTTTTCTCTATCAGTATGCTTTTCTTCTCCAAGCATCTTAAAACATGGGTGTGGTAAAATACAAAGAATGTGAATGTTAGCATCCTTACAAGAAAAAGCATCAATTTTCTCTCTTCTGCTACACACATTGCAGAGTACAGTTAACAATGCATTAAGTAATTTTGAACCCAAACATCATGCCAAATAGTTCTAGTGAAACCTAGTTCCTAAATGTAGCTTCATTTTGAAAGTCACTGTTTTTATTAACAGTGTCTTCCAACAGCCTTATCTCAATAGTACCACTATTAACCATGAAATTTAGCTGCTTCTGTTTACTCTTTGAATTATACCTATTAAATTGCCAACTCAATTTATTTTCCCAGTTGTCATTAGCCCGTTAATAATATTGTTAATAAGCTAAAATGTCTCTCTATTCCTTTTCTTAGCTTATGTAGCTGCCTGAATTTACTTACTAATACAATTTAGAATATAGGATCCAATAAAAAGTGGAGTCAGTTCCTGACATCTGCCTTCACTTCCATTCTTATTAAAGAGACACATTTCTAGAAAAGGGTTGGGAGTATTGCTTGCATTTCTCTTTTTGCTACACATAATCAGCAAAAACAAAATAGTCTAGTGACTATTTTGACATACCTACTTCAGATCTATGAAAAAAGGATGTTTTAATTAAAATGTAGGCCAGTGGCACAACTAATTCAAGAATTAGTTGATGTCACATAATTAATTCAATTTTACCAGATACTATTCTATCATTGAAATATATAAGATAAGGCCAGGCGTGGTGGCTCACGCCTGTAATCCTAGCACTTTAGGAAGTTGAGGTGGGTGGATCACCTGAGGTCAGGAGTTCGAGACCAGCCTCGCCAACATGATGAAACTTTGTCTCTACTAAAAATTCAAAAAATTAGTCGGGTGTGGTGGTTGGTGCCTGTAATCCCAGCTACTCAGGAGGCTCAGGCAGGAGAATTGCTTGATCCCTGGAGGCTGAGGTTGCAGTGAGCCGAGATCGCGCCACTGCACTCCAGCCTGGGTGACAGAGCGAGACTCCATCTCAAATAAAGTAATTTTTTAAAAAAGAAATATATAAGATAGCCAAAAACCAATTGAAAATTAAAATTAATTTTTAAACAATTTTTATTATATCACAACTATAGTCAACAGTGATAACAAATATATATTGTGCCCTTAGGATCTTCAAGTTAATATGCCAAGTATTTGAAATACCATGAAAGATCAGACATGGTTCTTTCCATCAGGGAATCTATATTGACTTACAAACATCACTTGGATATGCTGTTTTTAATTAAGCAATGACTTCATATTCAATTACATAAAGTTTAAGTACTTATACTAGGCACTGACCCAGGGATTAGGGACAAAAAGATATATCTATCACATATTGAGGATGATGTTAAATAGTAATTCACTAGTTATGATCAGGAAGTATGCATAGATAAATGTTCTTGACAAACAATCCAGAATTTTTTTTTTTTTTTTTGAGATGGAGTCTCACTCTGTCACCCAGGCTGGAGTGCAGTGGTGCAATCTTGGCTCACTGCAACCTCCGCTTCCTGGGTTCAAGCAATTCTCCTGCCTCAGCCACCCGAGTAGCTGGGACTACAGGTGTGTGCCACTACACCCAGCTAATTTTTTGTATTTTTAGTAGAGACAGGGTTTCACCGTGTTAGCCAGGATGGTTCGATCTCCTGACCTCATGATCCACCTGCCTCGGCCTCCCAAAGTGCTGGGATTACAGGCATGAGCCACCGCACCTGGCCACACAATCCAGAATTTTTAAACCAACACTTAGAGAGAGAGAGATGTGATGATACTTTTTTGTTCATAGCTCACTGAAACCTCAAAACCTGGGCTCAAGCGATTAATCCTCCTGCCTCAGCCTCCCAGTAGCTAGTACTACTAGTACTACGGGTGCAAGGTTTTTTTGTGTGTTTGTTTGTTTTTATAGAAACAGGGTCTTTCTATGTTGCCCAGGCTGGTCTCAAACTCCTGGCCGCAAGAAATCCTCCACTTTGGCTGCTCAAAGTGCTGAGATTACAGGCATGAACTGCTGCCCCCAGCTGACACTTTCTTTAATTAATAAGTAGACTTTGAGTGTTTTATTTCTTTTCTTTTTTTTCTACTTTGTCACCCAGGCTGGAGAGCAGTGGTGCAATCACAGCTTACTGCAGCCTCGACCTCCCAGGCTCAAGCAATTCTCCCACCTGAACTTCCTGAGTAACTGGGACTACAGGCATGTGCCACCATACCTGGCTTAGTTTGGGATTTTTTGTAGAGATGGGGTTTCACCACGTTGCCTAGGCTGGTCTCGAACTCCTGAGCTCAAGCAATCCGCCAACTTTGGCCTTCCAAGTGCTGGGATTACAGGTGTGAGTGACCATGCCTGGAGAGTGTTTTATTTCATTATTCCCTGAGCAATCCACAAGGAACATTTCTCATCTTGCTAAGGAAAACTACCACTATGTACTTTCAAACATAAAGACCAATATCTCTCATCCTAGAATGAGATTAAAAAGAAAACCTCAAGAGTAAAGCTATCAGCTGAAAAACTTGTTGAGATAAATGTTTATGTGCATACCGTGTATTCACGGTAATACAGAGGAAAGCTTTTCTTAATGAGGAAGTATTCAAAGTTTTACAACACTAATGTTGAGATATAGAGGACCCCTAAAATGCTGTCACAGTTAACTGCAATAGATGCTATTAAGCTAATTTTTTGAAATCTGAAATTCATACGGTACTGGCGCAGATTCTCACCATGTAGCAGATAATGTTTTCTCTTACACAGATTCACTTTCATGTAGCTATAAAAGGGCTGATCTTAGTAGACTGCAAACCAATCACAGCACTTCACTCTGGGGAATATAGAATAAAGAGGGTGAGAGATCACTAATTACAATTGCCAATATTTTCTATAGATGTGGCCAAGTCACCATGTAAGAAGTGGTAGTATATGTAAGAAGCAGGAATATATGTCTTTCGTAATACTGACATTACAAATATATGAAGTTAAGGTATCTCACAAATGCAAGTCCTTCAAAAATCTGCTCTCTCTATATATTGCCCTATACTAATATATTCTTAGAACAAGCCTGAGAGAGAAATTCCAACATTCACTGCACTGTTGGACAACAAAGAGGCTTCTAGTGAAAGATAGCATCTTTTTATAAAAAGAAATAAAAAAGAAGGCATGACGTGTTATATTTCCAGATTTCAACTAAATAAATATTAGTGGTTCTATCTTTTGATTGATGAGAAACTATATAATAATGGATTTCTATCTGCAGAACAAGTTGAGCCAGAGAAAAGTAGGGAAAGGGGTCAGTAAAGTTGGTGCTGAGGGACAAGACTAAACACTATTTTTATAGGTCAGTGGTTCCAAGTTTCTTTCTAAGGGCTGATGTATGTTGTTTTGAAGAACATCATTTGATCCTCAATATAGTCCAAGTCACAGAAAAAAATTTTTATTATATCATGGCCTAACTGTATAACAATATGAGAAATCAAAACAAATTTATATTAAACTTTATTCAATTGAAGGGGGTATGTTAAATACATAGACTTGTGTCTTTTCTAAACACTTATTATTCATATCAAGAATATCAGGGCAATGCATTAAGAATGATTGCGAATCTTACAAGCCATATAAAAAGAATTCTATAATGAACAAAATCCCTAATCTCCAAAAACCAAATATATTTAAATGTATATTTCTTACCATTTCTAACAGAAGCATCTGGAGCCAGAAGACTTACATAGAAGTAGAGGGTTTTTTGTTTGTTTCGTTTTGTTAACATCATAGCATTATTTCCCTTTGGCTTGTAAAGCCTAAGGTATTATCTTCTTGTGATGCTGATATTGGGAAGTAAAGAAATATTTACATTATGGGCTCTGTGATATAATGAAAGATATGTACTCTATATTACAAAATAGAGGAACCATGATTTAATCTTTCCCACAACTCAAACCATGTTAGAGAGTGTGCCTCTTAATGGGTTTTTATTATGTTTTGTTCCAGAAAGCATTTCTAGTCATGATAGTGATAAACCAATATTTCAGCATTGTTTCTATAAGTCCAAATAGACTTTTCAAATCAGAATTCCATGCAGAAATCAGTCCCAAAGAATTACAACATTTTTAAACATTTAAAAGAGCTATGAAATGTTCTTGGACACTGAAATCCTTTACATGCATCAGGGCATCAAATAGATATTTATACAAGATAATAAGGGTAAGTGCAGACACACAAATCAGTACAAATTTATCTATATGGATAAAGAGATGCTTCTGTTTGCATATGGATATTCATGAAAATTAGAGGGGAAAAGTCAAAACTAAATAAATATTTAATATTTCAGCACCTGTCATATAGTTTTTTGTATGTGTGTGCTTTACTACTATTGACTAGCAGTAGTACTGCTACTCTAACCAACTTCATTAAAGAATAAAAGAAAAGTAATAAGTCATTTCACACTCTGTCCGACCATTATACAATAATAGCAAGATTTCATGCAAGGGTACAACATTATGCCCATCTGCAATCACAGTCTCTTTGCAAAAATCTCAATTCACACTTCACATGCAGCTAACCTTGTTACCATCCCTTCCTAAATCCATCAGTGTTGCAGCTGCACGTCTTCACAGCCCAACATCTTAAAATTCATCACTTTGGCACCTTAGCATCACTATAGGTCAAGATAAAGAATCCAACCAAGAATAATTAAAGGGCACCCAGATGTTTAGTTTACTTATCTCAAGCCTTTCCTTTAATATATTTGAATTGCCTGTGTGTACTATTCTTTCATATTTTTAAGATATGTGCAATGTGATTATTTTAAGGGTATGAGACCTGGAACAATACATTTCAGACTTTTTTTTTTACAAGTAGAGTTCTTTGTAGTTGAAATTTGAACAAGAGGCGTGATAATGAGTAGGTTGAGGGAAGGAAAGGTGTTATCTCATTAAGGTAATTACTAAGACATCCCCACCATTATATCAGTTTGAAAATGTGGCAATTAAAGCGCCCTACATGGGCTCCTGGAGACAAGAGAACAAGACAGTTCTCTTGGAACTTCTGTAGTACGGTTAATGTGTGTCATGTAAATGAAAGGGTAGACTATTGCTATTTAATTCTTTTCCTCAAACCCCCTACCCTCACCCTCAAATTTCTTTGTCAGTTATGGTTCTTTTTTTTTTTCTTTAACCTGAACTTAGCTCTCATGAAAGGTGCTAGATTGACAACCCCTAGAAGCTAGAGCCCTCTACTTACCCACAGAATAGTTGGAGCACAGAAAACAACAGGGTAAGCTGGGCAGGCAACATGCTACCAACCTAAGTCAAAAGAGATCTGACCTTCCTTCCCACTCTTTAGTCAGGCAAGTCTCTTGCTCTGATGAGAAGGCTGCCAAATTGATACCCGAAGTCAGGAAGCCTTAAAATACACGTAAGAAAAATGGTAAATGATGTTCGTAGCTTACTTCACTACAACCTATACAGGGTAACTCAGGTGGTAACTCAATTTACACAATTCAGTGAAACCACTACCTTTGGTCACTAATTCATTTGGTCACTAATTCATTTCCCCTCCTGAGCTGGTCATCTTGCTCTTGCTCTTTCTTTGCTTCCACTCAAGATCAATAGTAATGTGATACACCAAATAACACACAGAAACCATTCTCAAAAATCTTGCTTTCATGGTCATTGAAATATTATTTTAAAATACAAAAATTAGTTGAGCATGGTGGCACACACCTGGAGCCCCAGCTACTTGGGGGGCTGGAGTAAGAGGATCACTTGAGCCCAGGAGGTTGAGGCTGCAGTGAGCCACGATCCCACACTGCACTCAAACCTGGGCAACAGGATGAGACCTTGTCTCTCTCTCTCTCTCTCTCCCTCTCTCTCTCTCTCTCTATATATATACACACATATATATAAATAAAAAACATATACATGTATAATATATATACATATACGTGTATAATATATATACATATACATGTATATATATATATACATATACATGTATATATATATATACATGTATAATTTAACTCAAAATTTAAAAAAGAAAATAAATGTCCAGCAATGGAAGGATGGTTGACACACCTATGGTACTTTTTTTTTTTTAGCCACTACACTTGAGTTATTTTTTAATTTTTTGGTAGAGATGGAGTCTCACTATGTTGCCCTGGCTGGAGTGCAGTGGCACAATCACAGCTCACTGCAGCCTCAACCTCCTGGACTCAAGCAATCCTCCTGCCTCAGCTTCTCATGTAGTTGGAACCACAGGTGTGTGCCACAACATCTGGCTAATTTTTAACTTTTTTGCAGAGACAGGGTCTCACCCTGTTGCCCAGGCTGGTGTCGAACTCCTGGACTCAAGCAATCCTCCCACCTTGGCCTCCCAAAGTGCTGAAATTACAGGTGTGAGCCACCGCACCTGGGCACAATTATGACACATTTATGGAAGAGATTATTATATATCAAATATCACACTTACAAAGAGTTTTAAATAATATAAAGAAATATTTGTATTACATGGGAAAAACATATACATCCCAGATGAAATATGACACAACTACATAAAAATGCACTGCAAAAATCCAGAAATTATAAACCAAATGGTAGTAGTGAGTGGTAGAAGATGAGTTTTTTTCTTCTCTCTACTTTTTAGCATTTTATAAATTTTCTACAGTTAGCAGGCATTATCTATACAATAGGAAAGTTATTTTAATGATTTTCACAAAAAGTCTGTTTCTTTTGTAGTAGAATTTGACCACATAAATTTAACTCCATTAAAATTGAAGATCAAGAATCACCTGAAAGTGCTGTAATCCTGCAGTTTCTGTTTTCTTCCCTTTTGTCTCCTATCCTTACAGGAAAAAATAAAAATGGGAGAGGAGAAAAACCATTAAGCAAATACATTGTAGAAAAAAACTGAAGTTTAGAATAGGTATTAAACTGGATGACTTTTGAGATTCCTTCCAGTCCTGGGTTTGGATCAAGATCAGCTCTGCTTAAAATTCAATTACTTATTAATATGGATGTTGGAAATATCCTCTGCCAAATTTCTGGACAGAACCGAGTACCAGTCATGTTCCTCTAAGGGACTAGATCATTCACGAGAAGAAAAGAAAAGCCCGTAAAACATGTTGCCAAATAGAAGGGATCCTTCTTGAAATGCCAATATCTTATGTGGCGCATGTGTATAAAAAGCAGTGTTTTGAATAGTTGTGTTTTTAAATTATGTTCCAAAATATTAATTAATAGTAAGATCCAACGCATTTACAAGCTTAAATGTACATGGTCATCTTTTCATCATTGACATTTCTCAATGGAAATGTTTATTTGACCTGTCACCTTCGGCCACATGAAAACACCCCAGACATGTGAAATAACAAAGTAAAAATCAGGAGGACAAGGCAGGCAGGGAATGGGGAGCTGAAAGGATTCTGCAAACCAGGGCCTTAAAAGTCTCCCAGCAGGCCACAACTTTCCTCTTTTGAATTCGCCCACCTGACACTTCTTACCAGACCCTTGGCCATCATGTCTACTATCAGTTTCTGAAATGAAAGCAGTCATTGTTGCTTTACTAAATGAGGTGGAAAGGTCTTAATGTTTATATATAAATTCTAGTCTAATTCTGCCCCAATAAATATCTTGGTGGGAGGACTTTCAGCATGTGAGAGGCACTGCACCTTCTACAGGAAAAATTAGGCCATGAGACTCAAGATCGGCTGTGCGGAGCTGCCTAATATCATCCCTTAGGCGCCAGCAGGGGCAAAGAATTTTAACTCAAAATAATAATAGGAGACGGGTAAGAGGAAAGGGATAACAGAAGTTTGGGCCCGGCTCTGCAACCAGGCACGCCCAGGTAGCTGCCACTAAATGGCTGAAGAGAAGGCAATGGGAGAGCCCCTGCAATTGCGCAGCCAGCCGCGAGGGCAGTCACGTGATGCCGCTGGCTAGAACTGTTTGGTGCGAACAACTGGCTCTTGATGGTCATCTCTAATGTGTGTTAGAAAAGTTTGTGGGGCAATCAGAAATGTGGATTCCCAGAAATTTCCAAAGCAATCCAGAAAAGAAGGAAGACAAAGGGAAGTGTGCTATCCCACGGTTATCCAATTGTGCTTTATGTGACTTTCTGGGCCAATCTATCAATGCATAGTAATGAAAGATTATGTGAAACTTATGTGTCTATTCACATATGATAATGTTTAATGCAATGCCTCAGTGTGTTCACTCAAGGCCAGTGAGGAAGTAGGTGTCCCTTTAAAATCCTCTTAATTTAATGGAAACAATTTGGTAAGCTTTCATTAATAGAACATTTGTGGGAAATAAAACAGATGAATAAGAAGGTGACGCTTTAAAGTGGCTACAGCTCTGATGCACCCTATTTCCAGTGGGAAACTGTCTTTCTTAATATCTAGTCTGGAATCTCTCTGCTCATCAGTTTGCAGATACCCAGTCTGCAGGAGGCAAGAGTTGGTTCAAGAGGAAGTTGGGCAATCAGATTATCAATGCTACTAACAAACATTATTTGCATTTTTCAGAAATTATGACACGGCAATTTTATCAAATTGGAGATATATTTAAAATCAAAAGCTTAAAATTAAATCATTAGAAAAACTGTTCACTCTACAGGAAACCTAGCTAATGTGCTTGGGAGACTCTCACATTTGAAAACTATACCAAATAACTTAGCTTTCCTGCAGTAGGAAGTGAATAGCACGGACTTCCACATTTTTTCCTAACACTCTGTCAGCTGATTGGTTTTAGAATGCAGACCATTTTTACACCACAGGCACCCTAATTTTGTATTATAGGAGTGGGGAAACAACGCACCACTAATATCTAATTCCTCTCTCCTAAAGAGACATTATAAATGTACATTGTTTTATAGAAAACTTTCCCTACTAGTTCACGTGAGGATGGACTGTGCCTGAATGGGCGCCCCGGAACAACTCTTCCTCCAGTCCCCAGAGGCTTTGGGGGAAACCCCGTCTCGCGAATAACGCTTGAATCTACAGACATGGATAATCCATTGCACTACATATGTCTACTGGTTCCTAAATTCCACTTAGCATTTTCCTACCTCCAACTATAGTGGGAAGGAGGAAGAGAAGAGCCAAAGGGGAAGTAGGGGGTGATCAACAAAGAGGAGTTGACTTCCAAGAATTGAAGGGAAATCTGAAGGAGGTATCATTTGCAGCCATGAGGTCTTTAGAGCGGTGGGAGTGAAGCTGGATGCAGATAAGAGCTCCCAACTGAGCAAAGATTATTTTATTGTCTTCACAGGAGAAGAAGGCTTTATATTCCCTCCAGAGCCCCCCGAGATGTGAGAGAAGGGCCCTGCTCTGTAGGCCATCCCAAGCACCGTCCTTGAAAGCGTCTGGATTCCCGTCCCAGGCCTATAGAGCCCCTGTCCTGATGCGCCCATGCCTCCCTGAAGCGCTGTCTGTACCCGGGCGCAGGAACTCGTGGCGGCCGGGCGGTCCTGAGGGTGGAGGAGCGCGGGGCCCAGCCGGGGTACGCGCCGAGCAAGAACCCGCACGGAGCCGGCGCGCCGCGGCTGGGCTTCAAGGCCGCCGCGCCAAATCCCTGGCTGCGACGTGTATGCGAATCGTTAGGAGGAGGCGGGAGGACAGCCACACTGAGGGCCTCTTCACTAAAGAATGAAGTCTGACGGCGGGAATGGGGGTGGGTGGGGGCGGGAATCCATCAGCTCCACAAAGTGACAGGGCCCTTTTATCGTAAATCAAGTTCAATCTCGCTCTCGCGAAGGTCCTCTTTTTTCGGCGGAGCTCCCGCAGGGGCGACTCGCTGTCCCAGACCAGATAGTAGCAAGAGCTGGGAGAGACCCAAATCTGCAGGGAGAGGGCGCGGGCTGAGAGCCGCGGTGGGGAGCCGGGCCTGGGCCCAGCGCGACCTGCAGGGCTGCTGCCTCGGGAGCGCTTCTGCTCTGCCTGCGGTGGCCGAGGCGGCGGCTCGCCGAGCGCGCTCCGAGCTGTGCGAACAGAGGAAGTATGTGCCAGTTAGAAGGGTTCCGCCGGCCACCTCGTCGCAGCCGCGGCGCAAGGTCTTGGAGCCGCAGACCTGAGGCCCGGCTCCTCCCTCCTCGGCTTCCACTAAGAACTTATTAAATAGGGACGATTCACAGTTGATCTGTCACTGAGCACTACTTACCCCGAGATCTTTGGGTTTTTGAATTACTTTATTGATCTGAAGATTTTGTTCTTTGGAATGTGACCCTGTTTGGACTTAGAGCTAATCAGGAAACGCTGCCGGGGAGGGTGCTTTGTAATCACTTTGCTTACCTCCCCCCGGGCGCCGCCGACCCTTCCTAGACGCCTCCGCTGCGGCCGCCTAGGCTTTATACCCGGAACCCGCCAGCCCAGGTTACCTAGCTCCACCGGGCGCCCTGGGAGCTGTCTGTGGTGCTAGCACACAGAAACCGGGAGCGGGACACCCAGTGGACAAGGAGAGGAGAGAGGAGACAAACTGAGAATGTAAGGTTAACCGAGACGGTCCACCCAGCAACACTCAAACTGACAAAGACCTTCAAAATTCAGCCGGAAGGAGCGGGGGAAATAGTCCCTTCTGGGTCATCTCATCGCCCCGAGACAGATGACCTGGTTTTCTAATCCAAGAGGCCAATGACACCTCTCTTTCTCTGAAAGCACACCTCCCCACAGCCCCACACACCCCTCTCACTTACCCCTACCCAGCCCTGGGGATAAGGTAAGAAGTCAGGGCACTCGGCACTGGACCCTTATGATAAGAGGCCCTAACTCCAGAAAAAGACACAAATGTTAGCAAAGAAGCCTGGAGATGACTAAAAAGTGGGACTGGGCAAAGACCTAGTGGGAGACTTAAGGAGCTTGGGGATACTGTTCCAGAGTCCATAGGAGTAATCCCTGGAGAGGCCCCCACTCACTCATCTGCGCACACCGCTCTCTAGTCAACAGCCAGGGTACAGAGCAAGCCCGAATTCCCTCACCAAAGATTCAGAGATGCAAAAGAAACATCATTTCCCTCCAAGGCTTGACCCCGCCCCTGAGCATGTCCACCAGTGGTGAAAAGTCTCATTCTTTCCAAGCATGTTGACTTCAAGCTTGGTTTTTTCAAAAACCAGGCAGCTCTCTTCCAGTATATTTTTGTAACCACGTGGCTTAACAAGAACTAAAGTTTCCCTAGCCCTGGGGAGAGCTTTTCCAAATATTTTTAGAAAGTTAAAAATATAACAAAACAAACTACTCACAAGCCACTTGTTTAAAGAGGGGAGGTGGGATCCGACAGACTCCTGGGGAAGGGCTGCCTAGGCAGGAGTCAGATAGCAGGGAGGGAGGAGGAGGGAGAGTAAGCAGTTTTATTTGCAAGGGAGGAAATCAACTGTCTAATTTGCCATCGTGTGGGCTTTCATTTTAAGGGGTGGAGCAAAATTAAACGGATACAGGGTGGTAGGTATCTTTGCTGGAGGCATGGAGCCAAGAAGCAATCACTACTTTGCAACTCATTGAAAAATCACTAGTTTGGGCTAGAACAGCTGGCTGCTAGCCGGGGAGTTAACTTCTTCCTTCACACTCACTACAGATTTGTGTAGGTTTGCTGGGGTCCCTGAGCTGATCTTGGTGTTGGCAAATCTAAGAGGCCTTCATAGGTCTTTAAACGTCTCTCCGAAATAACTTTGTATTACTGTTTCTGTAGGAAGCAAAGATTGCCACTGAAAATCCCTGTTTTTCTAGCCTCTGACTTAATCAAAGGAGCAATCTAAATGGAGTCCAGCCACCGAGTGCCCTTCAGACACCAGCTGAAGGTAGGAAAAAAGAAAAAGAGTACAGCTCCCAGGGACAGCTGTCCTCTGCTTCTCTGTAACTCCAGATTTCCCATGAGAATAGGCCTCTGCCTGTTACCTTGTTCCTTGCTTCTCAGAAAACCTGGGGTTGCACTCTTCACCTCCTAGCCAACCCCCTAATTTAGTTGAGCAGGCACAGAAGGAAAGAAGGACCCTTTGTGAAGAAAAAAATTGAGTTTGCATTTGACTTTTAAGTAGGTGACTTTTGAATACTAGGGCACCTGCTGAGGTGCCCTTTGCAGTACTGCTGCAGAAAAAGAAGGAAAGAAAAGAAAGAAAGAAGGAAAGAAAGAAAGAAAGAGAGAGAGAGAAAGGAAAATAAAAGAAAAAAAGAAAGGAAGGAGAGAAGGGAGGGAGGGAGGAAGGAAGGAAGGAAAGAAGGAAGGAAGGAAGGAAGGAACCAGGCACCCACCCAACTTTCTTTCTGGGACAATATCCCCCACCCCACAACATCCAATCTGCCAACTTGTATGCAACAGCAGGTAACCAAACAAATTTAGAAAGGACATTGACACATTCAGCTGCATGATTTAGGGGGTGAAAGAAAACATGACTTTGAAGAAACTTGGATTTGGGGAGGACCCTAATGGATCCTGAGTAATTGCTAGCAGCAGAGCAATATGAGATTAATTAAGAGATCTTGGTCTCTGTAGGCACAGTGCTTCCCCCTGCATTGTCCACCTCAGGAGTCCAAGTTCAGCCTTGAGTGTAAAGCGGCAGTGGGCAGACTTCCCGGCCCACCCTCCTGCAGGTGGCTGGGGACTGCTGGCAGCAAATGGGTGCTCTGGCCTTATTTGGATTTGTAGTTTGTGTGTTTTTCATACCTGGATCTGAGTTAATTCTTTGTAAAGATTCTTTGTATGCATAAACTCTGTGGCCTCTCAAATCCCTCCTTGTGCCTAGAGTTGACCAGCCCCAGTTTCAGTGCAAACAGAAGCTATAGCACCCTCAAACCTTGGAGAGTGCCTTTTTAGGCCTAGGCAGACCACTTTTAAACTGTTTCAACTTGATCAAAAAACCCAACTGCAAGATGAAACAAGGAGGGTCTGCTAAGTGCCTAGGTATTGGACGTCCTAACTGGACACAGCGGCACCCAATTTCCAGCCAAGCCCAGCTATCTGAGTTTGTCTCAGCTAAGCAGGCAGAAAATGAGAAGGGCCAGTCCAGACCCTTTTGTTAGAATCAAACAAGACCAAGACCAAGTTTAAAGCAAATTGATGAGCTGGAGAGAAATCTGCAAACCACTTCCTAATTAGCCAAGGTCTGATCAAGGTGCCCCCAGGCAATTTCCACCTGGATTTCACTTTTCTTCCCTCCTTCTTTCCCACCCCTCCTAAATATACATTCCCACATCACTTCACATTTTTTAAAACATTTTTAACTACACTAAGGTTCAACCATCAGAGAAAGTTGGAGGCCAGGTCCAGATGTATTTTAGCTGCTTGTATTACCCCTTTGTCAATGTACTAGGGCAGGAGTGAGGATAGAAATGTGAGGATGCCCAGATAGGAGGTCTGACTCTGGCTACTCAGGAAGTGACCCGGGGGCTGGAGAGGTGTAGGAGCAACCTGGGAACTGTATGCTCCACTAAGTGGCTCCTTCATACAGTCCTGAGCACTGAGCCTGGTGGGGAGCCAGCCTGGCAGGGGATGAGGGGTGGTGCTTATGATTGACTTAGGCCAGGGTGCTACAAACATTTACTTACACACACACACTCACACACACTCCTAAAGCAGGCAGCGGGCCTCCTCCACACTCTGGGCAGGGTCTCCTATTTTGCAGTCCCAGCTGTCCCAGGGGTGCAGATAAAAGGCTTGGCAGCCAGTCTCAGCCTGAGTTCACCGTTGCAAAGCAGCTCCAGGCATCGCAGCACAACGAACTCACTAGGACAAGCGGCTCCGCATGGGGCTGGGGGCTGGGGGCTGGACGCCCGCCGCCAGGGACTGAGAAGGCAACAATCAAAGCCGCCACAAGGGTTTGTTAGCTGGCCCTCTCCAAGTCCCCCGGGGGCGTCCTAATTGCTCGTCCCACAGCCTCCCGCTCACAGGCTGTCCGACCGCGCGGGCGCCCAGCCGCAGGCTGCAGAACAGCTGCGAGGCTCGAGGAGCGGCCGCCTGCCGCCCAGCCCCTGCCGGCGTTGTCATCGCTGCCCAGCGCTTGGGACCCTCGCTGCCCCAGGAAGACTCCTAGAAGGAGGAGGAGGGGAGGACAGAGGGATCACCACACTGGTGAAGCTGGGGCCTCTATGCAGGTCAGGACGGCAGCAAAGTTGGCCGCCGACTTAGCCAGCACCCGCAGCCTACAAGTACAGATTTTCTCCCACAGCCTCCTGGGTTGCTTTGAAACCATCCACTTCAAAAGAAAGGAACTCATACATATCAAATAATGGTTCGGAAGAGGCCAGCACGAAAAATGGAGCTGCTTTTATACAAGCCAACCCAACCTCTTTATGGATTTTGTAAATTCCTAATATTTCAGAAGAAATTTGTTGTTCTAAACCAAGTCAGCACTTCATCATAGTACATTCTGCTTTAGTAAAATCAGCTCCCTTGGATTTCATCACTTGTTAAAAAAAGATAAACTTTATTTTTGTAATTTTCAATCACAAAAAAATCTATATTTTTGTCTAAGCATTTATTTTACTGAATCGAAAAGACATGAAAAGAAAAATCATGTTTTTACTAACGTATATAAGTGACTCTTTTTGGACAACATATAATAAATATGATATATCACTTATCACTCAGTCTTTCAAATGTACATTTTTTTCATATTATGGAGCATGCCACTTTTCCAAAAGAAAAAAGGTCATGAGAAATCAGTGCAAAGTTCTCAGTTACCCTCCTCTTTTCTCTGGGGCAGACAGAATGTCCTCAGCAACACCCTTTGCCTCAGCACTTGAGGCTGGCTGTCCATCTATAGTTCACTCTGCCTGTGCGGTTTCCGCTCCGTGCCCTTCTTTCTTCCCTCCTTAGCCCTCCCCCCTCCCTCCCTCCTGCTTGTCCCTAAAGTCATTTTTGAAAAAGAATTTGAGGTTTTGTTTTTGTTGATGTTTTCACTTACTGGTTGCACTCTGTGTGGGGTCAGCATTTTCGCCAGTCACACTGCTGTGGGGGAGCTTTCCAGCCCTGTTTCTAGGGGTGGGGAGATGGAGAGCAGAGGGCTGGCTCCTCTTTGGGGGTCCCCTGCCCACTGGTAAGCAGCTTCCTCTCTTACTCCTCTGCCTTCCAGAGTTGGCTGCAAGGGAGGCCTAGTGGCCCGGAGCAGGGAGAGGACGGGCAGCAGTCCGGGTTGGGCAGGGATATGGGGAAGGGATTGCAGTGCCTTCGCTGCAATGTTTTCACCGGGGGTGTGGGGTGCCCGGGATGGGGCTGGACAATGGATTAAGGGCTGGCTGTCCCCCAGGCCCTAGGCCGTGGATGAGCACGCGGGGCACCAGGGGCCGCTGCAGCTGGGGATGCGGTGCTGGAGGAGTCCGGTACATGCTGCTGTACATGGCAGCGGCAGCCGCCGCCGCCGTAGTGCTGTCCATGCTGCCCAGCAGGCTTGGGTGATAGAAATAAGGCGATGGAAACATCCTCTGCAGCGCCGAGTAGTTCCCTGCCTCGGCCAGCAACTCCAGGCCCACTGCTGTCTGCCGCTTCCACTTGGTCCTGAAAGAAAGCGGGTGTGCAGGCACCCAGCAGCTGTGGGCATGGTCCACGCACCAAGACTCGGCCCCTTCTCTGGCCCCTTCCTGCCTCCTCCTTCATTCTCCCTGGGTGGCAGGAAGACTCAGAGACCTCTTCAAACTGGCAATGCACCACATCTCCTGCCCCAGCCTTGCTCCCAGAAAGACCCAAACCCAAAGCCAGTTTTGTGAATTACACCTTCAGTGGCTGAGACCCTCACAAATGAAATCCTACAGGCCTTGCTTCCTTTTCCTAAACCTCTGCTCTGCTGTTGCCCCCCTTGTAGTTTGGCTACTTCTGGAAACTTGCCTTAGGGCCAAAGGAGACTTCCACAAGCAGTCACTTTCCTCCTTCCTTAGTTCCCCTTCCACATCCCCCCACTCCCAACAATCCCAAAGAGTCTGCTCTCAGCCCCTCTTCCTTCCCCGCCAGGCTGTGAGAGAAGAAACCGTAAACAAAGGGATGCAGAGACTCCTAAGCCAGGGACCCCAGCCCCTCTCAGTCCCCAGGGCTGGGAGACATATTTCTCTCATAAGCCTGACAGGACCTTACAGTGGGCAGGGGGCTTAAGGGGAGGATGGCAACAAGGTCTCAAAATGGAATTCATTTGAGGGAGGGTTCTCCCAAGGGCAAAGTACCTCCTGGCCATTCTGAGGGGGGGAAATGCATTTCAAGGTATTTCCTCCTCAGAGATAAAGTAACAATTAAAACCTGTGATCAGCTTTTCTCAGTCTCCTCCCTCCCCCGCTGCACACCCTGCTAGGAAGAAGAGAGCAGGCGTTTGCTCAAATACCTTATGAAGGAACGCAGGGCTGGTGGGCCATCCATACCCGGCAGCTCCAGCCAAATTAATAAACATGTCGCCCATTTTAAATTGGCTACAAATGACACTAATGTTTTCCGACAGAATTAGGGTGGCTGAAACTGTATGTAATGAGACAGAAAATTATGGTAAAGATGACAACTGGATGGGCATTTCCAACCGCACTTATGGACGATTAGAACACAAACGGGAGAAAAGGAGGGGGAGAGAAAATCGAGACAAGGAGATGAGTGCCAGGCTTGAAAACACAGCAAAACCTCTGCCTCAGATTGCCCAGGTTCCACTCTACACTTCGTGGCCCTGCGAGCACTGGCAGTCACTTTTGCTTTCTTAATTTCCCTTCTAGAGAAGGAGCAGTGCCAGGCAGGCTCTGCAGCACTCTAGCTCCATGTTGAGACAGCAGAGGCAGCCAGTATAGGGGACAGACCCACACTCCTTCCTTCTCCCTGTCCGGATGCTTGGCCAGCCGCCGATTCTCCAGCCTGCAGCTGCTAAACCTACTCTAACCCAGCTGGGCTCTCCTAGTCTCTGCAGCTACACTGACCAAGGCTTGGATCCTGCTTCTCCCAGCCACCTCACAGGCCAAAGCAAGGACATTTACGCCGAGGCTGGTGGGACAGCTCTGTGGAGATAGCAATAGCTGGGCCGGGCCGTGTTGTTGGCTACAAACCTTTGGAACCAGCCTGGGGTGGGCCCAAGGGGTGCACCGCGCAGGCTCTCTGGACCTAAGTGTCAGCTGCACAGATGTCTCAATTTGAGAAGGTGTGGCTTCACTGATTTGGGGATGAAGTGGGGGGAATTCCAGCGGCTCGGGTTTCAGAGGAAAAGTAGCACCTGTTAAAGCACATAGAAGTGCAAAATTGCCCAAATTCTAGCTGCCCTTTGGTCTCTCTCACCTTGGCGGTGTGGCTCATCCCTGCCTCATCCTTAAAGCACCCAAGTGCCCACTCCAGGGTCACTCTCAGTCCTTAGAGTCTCTGGAGGCCAGGAGGGAAGAAAATTGGTATAATGATCATGACTTAAATGGCCAGACACCTTTGCTCCCGCAAACTGCCTCCCTTACCTGCGGTTCTGGTACCAGGTCTTGACTTGGGTGTCAGTGAGGTTGAGCGCTGCAGCCAGGTCCATGCGATCCTGCACGCTCAGGTACTTCTGCCGCTCAAAGCTACGCTCCAGTTGATTGAGCTGGTGGTCGGAAAAAGCTGTCCTTGCTTTTCGAGGCTTCTTGGCTCTCACAGGGGGACTCTCACGGCTACTCGTAATCTCCCGGTCTCCTTCCTCCTTTGTCCCTACCATAGAAACCCAGCCACAGTGGTAAGTTAGCCTGGAATAGGGAAGGACTGAGTGTCCTCCTGGCATACACTTCCACATTCCCAAGCCAACTACTGGCCTCGGGGGACTACACTCTGCCACCCCTAGAACACACACACACTCAGGCCTTAGCCTGAGTGTGGAGGAAGAGGATTGTTTTCAGACTGGAGAGTATGGGACCTTGTTTAGAGGTTCTAAAAGGGGTCTAAAAGGGTGTCTGATCTTCACATGGTTGGAAGTTAAAAAGTAAAAATTTTTTTAAATAAAACTTTTGAAAAGGGTTATTTTGTTATTGTTTCCTTGATTGAGTGAGATGCTGTCCCTTTTCTTTATTGTTTTCAGTATGACTTTGTTTCACTGATTTGGTGATTTTTCAAAGGGTCCCTCTACTCTTTTTTTTTTTTTATTTTTTTTGAGGAGGCAGCATCTTTTTCATTTTACTTTTTTCTCTTTTCTGAAAGTTATAGGTGTTTGTTTTACTTTTTCAGATGCACTTGGGAAATGTTGGAATCAAGCTTTCTGAAGCCACCTGCATCAGGTCTTTTAAAGCTTCACAAAGAATATGTCACCCAGACACCGAGTTGAGCTCAAAATCACTGAGCCCATCCAGGTGACAGCATGGAGATTTCCGGATTCTATTTGTCAACTTTGGTTTTTTACTGAAATGCTGGGAAATCGATATGTCAATCCCTCCCTGTTTGTACCCGTTTGTGCAGTGCTCCTTGATCTTCCCTGCAGGAAGAACAATAATCTCTCTAATTGACCCACTGGGGAGGTTGGTGCACAAAAAATCGCCAGACCAGACTGTACATCTGTTTTGGACACTATTAATGCTATAATAGTAAAATGAGGAGCCAACATCCTACCTTCCAGTCAGTACATTTCTTTACCAGAAAAACAAGGATCAATAATAATAAACAATGTGTCTGTAAAGGAAGAAAAAGCTCTGGTATGTTAAAACTTTTGCCATGCAAAGACTACCACATTTACTTATGAAATTGTCTGAGGAGAAAATGGGAAAAGGGAGTTGAAGGACAATTTCCATTGTCATCTTATTTTTTTTTAACAAAAAAGAGATTAATCCAATTTCATAAGATTTTATTTTTATAAATACTACCTCCTAAGTACTTGTAAGGGGCCAAAAATCTTTGTAGGATACAGATACTCAGTTGAGGCCATAGGGTAAGAAGGGTGCTTTTAAGAAACTGATTACAAATTTTTACGGGCTTCCCTATACTAACCACAATCTAATTTTTTTAAAGTTGCTCTGTTCATGAACTCAGAAATTTTTCCTCCATTAAAACCGATAATTCCTGTGATGATGTTAAGAAAATAAAGTGGGGGGGGGGGGTGAAATCACTTGTACTAAAGAATAAACGCCAGGTTGTGATCACACCCACGCTAGCTAAGTGCTTTATCTCTCCCACCTCCCCCCATTCCCATTCCCAAAGTCTAGGCTAGAAAAACCCCAAGTCCATCCCTTTTATCAACGAAAAGTATTTCCTGTCGGATGCCCTTCGCCGCCCCTCAACCCCCAGTAGATTAAAATTAAATAAAACAAAGGAAGGAGCTGGATGGCCGTGAAGGTTGTGGGGTAGAACAATAAACAGAACTTCGAAGAGCCCCCACATCGCACGCCCAGGCCTCCCTTCAGCTTGCAGTCTTTTGACCGTCGCCCAGTCGCCCGAGAAGCTCCTGGAATCATTCCCCAGCAAAGATCTGCTGAAGGCTGAAGGGGAGATTGGGAACCAGGAGGACAAGCTAGACGGCCGAGAGCGCCGGGTGGCGGGACTCACCGTGGCATTTGATGTCGCTCTGGGAATCCTCCCGCTTGTCGAGTTTGGTTTTGCTGTCCTCCTGCTCGAGCTTTGGCCTGAAGCTCTCGTGCACTGCGTTGCTCTCCTGCTTCGGGGTGTGGTGGGGAGAGGATACGCTGGTGCTGTAGGGTGCACATGCCGCCAGAGGTTTGCTGTCGCCCAAGATGTCCTTGATTAAAAAAGAAGACGTGGAAGTCCTGGGGGCCGAGGCGGCCGAGCCCAGCTGCTGGGCGGGCGGCGGCGGCGGCGGCTGCTGGGCGGGCGGCGGCGGCGGCTGCTGTTGGGGCGAAGGCTGCAAACTTTGCGTCGGGGCCGCGGCCGGCGGTGGCGGCTGCTGGCTGTGGTGGAGGTGGTGATGATGCTGGGTCGCGTCTGCTACCAGATGCGGCTCCGGGGGCTCCATGGTGACTGAGATAGGAGAAGAAGGCGCCGTCCCTACGGTATCAATCTCCGAACAGGGAGATGGGGTGGCCTGACTCCTAAAATCCGCGGTCCTGGCCTCACCGAGAGGGCGGAAATCTCCATTCATCATGCCTGGGCTGCCTGAACTGGCACTGGACAAAATCGTGTCTATTCCAAAACTCGACCCGCTGGCCCCTTCCATTGTCATTTCTACATGAGGTCCACGCTACTCCGCCGTTCAGCAGCCGCCCCGAACCAGCGAAGAAAGCTATCGATCGTAAAACAAAATAAACACCAAACAATGTTGCCGCCGCTTAAAAAAAAAAAAAAAAAGTGGGGCGGGGAGAGAAGGAAGGGTAATTGGGAAGTGGCAATCTGTGGATACTTTCGACACAACTTTTTTTCTCTTATGCAAAAAGTAGGGGTGGAAAGAAAAAAGATGCGGGGGGCGGGGGGAGTTAAAAAAATTTCTGAGAAAGCTCGGAACTTGCGCTCCAGGAACGACTGCGCACGTGGCGCGGCGGTGGCGGCGCGGAGGACCCAGGCGAAGGCGAAGGCGCAGGCGGCGGGAAGCTACGCCAAAGCCGCCGCCGCCGCCGCTGCCGCCGCTGCCGGGGTCTGCCCACAGCCTGGCACCGGGCGGCAGCGGTGGCGGCGGCGGACGCGGCAGGTGCAGCGACCGCGAAGCCCGGGCGGCCGCGCGCCCTCAGAACTCCTCCGCGGCTCCCGAGGTGGCAGCCGCGCGCCACTCGGCAGCCCCGTAGCCGAGTTTCTGAACTTTCTTGGAAAGTTGCGGGGCAGACACGGCCGCAGCGGCTGCGGCAACCCGAGGAGGAGGAGGAAGAGGAGGACGACGAGAAGGAGCAGGCACAGAAGGAGGAAGCGGCGGAGACGCGATGCCGGGCGACTCCGGCCGCTGCCGGGCGCGTTCGCTTGTAATCCGGCTGCTCGCGGGCGGCGCCGACCCCCTCCCGTGACGTCACGGCCACTATCGCCGCTCCCCGCGACGCGCCGCGCCGGGCCCGCGCCCCCGCCACCGAGGCCGCGCGTCCGGCCTCGCGCCCCTATTGGCCGCGCCCGCGCGAGCGAGGGACGCCGACGTGCCGGGAGCCAATAGGCGCAGCGCTCGCGAGCCTGTCAGCGGACTCGGCTCGGACTCCGCTGCTCTTTTGAGAACCCGCACATCCCTGAGCCCGCAGCCCTGAGCCGAACTCCGAGTCCGGTGGTCCCGGTGTCCACAATCACGAGTGCGAGGCAAAGGGAGAGGGGGGAAGAGATCAGAGGGAGACCAGAGAAAGGGAACCAAAGGGGAGAAAGAAAAAAAAAAGTAGCAAGGATTTGCCCGTTTTCTTAAGTCAGAAGAGAGAGAGAAGAGGACGGGAAGGGACTTACCTTTAGGCTCCAGCGCGGCGGCCCTCTCAGCCTCCCCAGACGCGCGCGGGAATAGTCCGAAGACATTAAGAGCGGAGGAAGGAGATCCCTGAAGGAATCCACAGAAAAGTGTGTCACTTCAGGCGCCGGAGCCTTGCATAAGCAGGCGGGTCGGCTCTGGGCTCTGATTTCTCGCCCAACGAACCCAGGCGCTCGGGCTCGGCCCGGCGGGGGGCGGATCCCTGAGAGGGACACAGCCGGGTCCGCGTCCACCAGGCACTCTCGGGGAGGACGAGGCCTGAGGCTCCAAGCTGGGGAGCCAGCCTGGTCTCCAGTGAGAGCCCGTGCTGGAAAAAATGCCTGGCCAGACGCTTTCTCCCGAACGGGGGAGCTAATGCCTGAGGCGTTCTCTGGTGGCGAGGGCAGCCACGGTTCACTGCGGTGTCGGGCGGGCGCGGGGCTCAGGACCCATAGCGGCTGGTCTGCAGCCCGCGCCCCTGCCGCGCCCCGCGGCAGTCCGTCCACCTCTGTCCCCCGGCCCCTTTCGGCGAGCGCTCGTTTGGAAAGGAAACAGTCACTGCGGATCCACTTGGGACCCGGAGCATGACTGTAACGCCTCGCTGGAGTGTATCGACTTGCATTATTTTCTCTAGGACGTCTCCAACCTGTCTCTTGTTGAATGTCAGAGTAATGGGAAGTGCCAGTGACAAGACGGCGTATTACTCCTGATTAAGTGCCGTGTCAACCTAATTAGCAGAGTAATTATAAGGTGCTAATGAATGATTCAAAGTTCTTTGAGTTACATTTTACTCCAAATTACCATTTTAAGAACCCTATGAATCTGCGAGGCGGGCATCGCTTCCGTGGCTAGGTCTGGAATGATGTTCGAGTGGCCTTTAATATCTCCAAAGGCTGGGCCGAAATCTGGAGTTTAGTTGCAGTTCTGGAGGTCACTTTCTGGGCCACAGCTTTTATCTGTTGAGGACGAAGGGAGGGGTGTCAGGGAGGCAAATGACCTCCTGGGACAAGCTCTTGCCTTTCGGTCGGAACTGCTTCTGTGTGAACCCTGGGTCCGGAAGGGGGTAGCTGGGCGACTCATCCTGCCTGCGTTTTCCTAGGGAAATCGGTGTGTTTGACCCAGAAAAAAAACACACACACACACAAAAACAGCACTACTTGGAGGGTGGGTTGAGCTGTTTCTCATCGTCTCAGTGGCATTTTTCCTAGGACTGTTCCGAGAGAACAGCGGGGATTGAAGGGACGGAGGCAAGGAGATGCACAATCCGGGCAGCTCTCGCTCTTCTCGGAAGGCGAAGGGAGTTTGGCGGAGAAGACGGGGTTGGTGAGCCGAGGCGGGGACTCCGGACGTGCTCCATCCCGGCAGGGGCCGACAGTGGCCAGAGGGGTGCGGGAAGGCCCTCGGGAACGGGTGACTGGGCCCCGCCGGGTGGGGTCGGGCCACTCTAGGCTGGAGCGGGGTTGGATCAAACGCCTTTGGCGCGGGAACTGAGTGCTGGCCCGGGAGACCCTCCGGAGAGCTCGCGGGCTCGGCCTCGGCCTCGGCCTTCGGCCGCGGTTACCGAACCACAGACGGTAGACTTGTAGAGGTGGCTTATCCGAGGCCGCAGGGCCCGGCGCTGCACAGCTTCGCAGCCTAAATATCCTGCGCCTCTGTCACAGTTGACCGCTGTGGGGAGGACAGGAAGGGCTCTAGGGCTGCCCGAGACTGCAGGCGGACCCTACCTACTCTACCCTCTTCAAATATCGATTAGGGTTCTTCCCATTCCAACATCATCATCCACCAACTTCCCGAATATGGTGCGTTTTCTCCTAGCCCTGGGGGGTTCCAGCTCGAACTCCCCTCACTGCATATTCAGGGTGGGAAGTGGGGAGGGGGAGAAAACAAATTTAAAATCCAGAACTGACGGCACTGCACAAATCAATTATTCTCGACCTTGATAAATAATTCATTTAAGCCTGTTTTTGTTTTGTTCCGACGCCTAAAATGACTCAAGAGCTCAAAAGGCTGATCGCACAGCTTGTGTTGGGCGGTTCGACAGGGTTTTTTTGCTTGGAATAATTCACAGCATTGGCAGGGGAGACGATGGAGATATGACCCTACAAAAAAAATGAAATCTATAAAGAAAAGGAGAGAGAAAAGTGGAAGTGTTGGGGGCAGGGGAGAGCGTGTTTTGTGACAACTCTAAAGCGAAGCAAAACGGAACCCAGTAGGCCCCACTTTGTGAATGTCTCAGATCATATTTTCTTAAGAAAAGGTTAATATCATAGAAGAGTTCTCTGGGTGGGTGTTAGATCAGCTTCCAGGAGCAATAATGGTAAGGGGAAAACACGACCTTGACTTTTATCAAGACTGTTATGTTAGTAGTGGCCTGAAGATTCACAAAATGGACTTGAAGACCAAATTGCAAACTTAATGAAAAATTTTTTTTCAGAGCTGGAGTTTTGTTTAACTTTTCTCAGTTCTTTTTTCTCCAGACACATTCCTCTCTCGCATTTTTTTTCTGAAAGTATATAATGTATACATCCAAGAAGTCATGCATTTTCTGGCAAACATAATTCACTTTTCATTTTTGAAAATCACAATTCAGAAACACAATAGGGTGCAGATATATCATATTTCTAAACGAAAGAAAATGCTTTAACTGGATTTAATCTTAGATTTTCCCACTGGATTTAAAATACAAATAAATAGAGTCTCTAAACTGACATGAGTTTAAATATTAAACTCATTCACTCTCAGGCCCTCATTTCCTTAGAAGAAGGAGAAGGGGAAGAGAAAAAAAGAAACTTGTGTAATTTTTGGAAGATTTTGGAATTTTGGCCTAGAAAGCAGTTATTGCCAACTGTGGGTAACAGAGAACAAACTTTTCCTTCCCGGCTCTGAAGGACACATCACTGCCGATCAGCATCAAAGATGCTCCTTTCCCATCTCAGAGAATGATTCAAACACTTCAATATTTAACAAATTTTGTTCCTAGATAAACTCTCTATGATCCACTTTCACCATCTAGATTTAGTATTTGAGATTGTGTTTAAACTAGAGCATTCAGTTTTTTAAAAATGAAACTTAACTTTGAAGAAATTCACTCACACATTACGATGAACGTGGAGCTGGTGTTTCTTCCTATCATATTTAATTTTGAACGTTTCTAAGGGTCCACATGATGACAATGCCAAGTAAGGGGAATGAGGTGCAAAGACGCTTCCCTCCACTGGGCGGCGCCAAGAGCTCCGAACCGAGGGAGCTGCTATTGTTTCTTTCTATAAAAGATGCAAGATACACAAATGAGCTCTCCACCTTCCAAGGCTGGCTCCCTGACGATTGTCTGACCTCTCGCCATTTCAAAGCTACAGAAACGTCGGAAGTTTCCTTTCTTTTTTGTTTTTTCAATTTATCAATATCTTTTCAACTACTTAAGAATTTGATACATATTTGCTTAGAAAAAATAATACATTAAAGAGAAATATCCTGGCAGCTCTGCTGACCAAAAAGAAAACAGAGAGAGAAAGATATGAAAAGAACATAACTGAGTCCCTTAAATAGACTGAAACTGGGAGAGTGGAGTTGGGAGCAGATGGAGAAAGATAAAATGAAAGAAAAAAATAAGGTAACTGAAAAGTATGTTAACAGGAAGAAGTTAAAGTGATAACCTGTGTAATTACTAATTGTTCTAGGGGAATGAAAGTTTTGAGAGATAGTTCTTATATCATAATACAATTTGCAAGAGCTATAAGCTTCACCAAATTTTAAAGATGAGCAGTTTGGAAGGAACCTAGTGAAGTTGGCTCTCCTTGGGAGTTAGATGTGTGTTGTACAGAGGCAAACCACAGGAAGGTAAGCAGAAATGTAGAGGACAGAACGCTGGAGAAGAAAGTTTTCATCTCATTTTACCACTTTATGTGTTCGTGGGCAAGGCACTTAACCTTTTAATTACCAAATTCCTCCTCCACTAAAGAGGAGACTAGTTCTTGATTAGAACAGGGTGAGTGTAATGACCAAATAAGACATTCTATGTAAAAGCTCTTTACAAAATGTAAAGCAGCATTTGCTAAATACTATACACAAAAGTGGCAATGATCTCTAGCATAAGCAACACCCAGTAGCTATATTTGTTTTCACTTCTTCCTTCCCTCATTCATTTTGTTCATTCAGTCAATCAATAAACATTATTGAATGTTCATTCTATGCCAGGCGCTTGAGACTGGGACACCAACTCACCTCAGGTTTGACAAGAACTTGTGCTGGAAAACTGTCATAAATACAATGATACAAATTAGAACCTGCTACAGTGGGAGTGAGAAAGAGAGTGGGGAGTCTTACATTGGGACAAGTTGGGGGAACAGTAAAGCTTTCTAAAGGAAATGAAGTGTGTGTTCAGTCATGAGTGCATCTCAAGCAGTGGGA
This sequence comes from Gorilla gorilla gorilla, assembly GCF_029281585.2. Classification (NCBI taxonomy): domain Eukaryota; kingdom Metazoa; phylum Chordata; class Mammalia; order Primates; family Hominidae; genus Gorilla; species Gorilla gorilla. The sequence goes on along the minus strand of NC_073224.2, from coordinate 149,255,379 downwards.
TGTAGAGGGATTTCTAAGGTAGCTGAGGGTAATAATGGTGCAAAAATGTCCATGAATTGTCCAAAATTTTAATCTCCTGACTGTAGGGCTGGGCTGCAACCTGTAGACATATGTTGGCTCTGGGGGGTCTCTTCTGGATCCAGCAGGAAGAGACAAAATACTCTTTGACACTTTGGAGGGAAAAGGAACTAACTGCACATGTTTACAGGCCTGGGCAGCAGCATATACAGCCGGTTACACAGTCTTAGATTTGATCCCAAGAGGTGATCCAGTCCCCTCAAGGACTGTATCCTCTTTTCCCCACCCGCACTCTTGCTTCCTTTCTTCTTTCTAGATTTTCAAACGTGGACGGTTTGGTGACCTTAGCAGGCCCAGAAAGAGGGCTCCTCCAATTCAGGTGTGGAGATTGGGAAGGTGACAAGGTGAAGGCAATTGAAGGAAGAGCCGAGGGGGACATGGGGAAGGATTTTGTTTCACCCCTCCTAAGCTGAACCATTGTCCATTGAAGGCCGGCTCCTGGAGAAATTAAAGGGTCCCTGTGTGACACAGCCATGTCATACATAAACAGAACTCTGAAGCCTATCAACTCCTGAGGCTAAGTAAGAGGGAATGTAGGGGCCAAGGCAGAAGAGAAACCAAAGCCTCAGAGCGCTGAGCAAAGATGCCAATCAGAGAAAGAGAAATTCATTTGCGATGTTAATTAACAAGCGGCTAATTAAAACGGCACTTTGAGTGCTAATCAATCGCCTTATTAAGTTACAGCCATCACTGGAACAAATTGAAAGCTCCCCGCCCCGTTTTCTGCCTTTGGTGCAGGCGGGGCCGCGTTCCCAGATACCGTGAGATGCCTTGGGGCGCGGAGGTTGGGCGCAGCCACGGTCAGCTTTCTCAGTCTCTCCCAGGTCTACAGAATACGCCACTGGACAAGTGCCTAAGCAGCGACTTCTGGTCCAGACACACAGCCCGGGGAGTAAGTAGTTGCGTCGAAGAACAACTCATTCAGCAGCAGCTAACACCGACGTTTCCTCCTAGAAAGAGCTCCCGCAAAGCGGGGGGATGTGACCTGCGGGCCCCCAGCAGGGGTAGGAGGCAGTTCAGCCCGAGAGGGGGCGCTCTAGGGCCTGGATCCTGCATCCCTATTTCCTGGAACACACCCAACGCCTCATTCTGAAAACCCTGCTTAGGCCCTGGCCCTGGTGCCGCTCACCAACCAGGAAAGAGCTGGACCTGCCTTCAGGCAGCAAGAACAGGACTGCCAGCCTCCTGTGGCTCTGTCTCCCGAGGATCCATGAGAAGGGGATGGGGGTGCAAGAAGGGAAGAGTGAGGTGGTGTGCTGGGCGTCGGGGACGAGGACGCACGCCAGCCAAGACGTGCCTCCCACCCAGCCCACGCGCGCTTCCCCACCCCCCTGGCCCTCCAAAATAGGTAAGAGAATTAAGATTTCGAATCCCTATTTTGAGGAGCCTTCCGCATTTCCTAATTGTTAAATTCCTGCTTTTCACCAAATTCCCGGGGGAGAAACATTTGGCAATAAGAAGGGACTGTGAATTTAAATGCTAATTGAGTGGGTCCTTCTTCCTCAACTCCACCTGCCTGGCAGCCTCTGTTGAAACCAAACACACTCGGAGCGCCCAGTGCAACATTCTTGGGGTGCCGAGTAGAAGCGCAGTAAAGAGAGACCCTAGCGGACTCCTGTCTGGTTTGCTTTTTACCGCCTCTTACAGAGAAAAAGAGAATGCCATTGGAAGAAGGTCTTTTGCGTGGTAGGCGATGTGTGGGTGGGGGACTTGTGGCATGGCCCAGGGTGTTGTTTCTGTGCCTGCGATGACACACGTATGTCTTGAGCTGTGGGCTCGCCTTCCTGGAGGTCGCCACCCGACCGCATCTGCTGGTGGGTCTGAGCGTGCTTGGGGTGTCCCAGGAGAACTGAGAGAACGGCTCCCACGTGCAAAGTTCAAAAGCATTAATATTTTCATCATATTATCATTATTCAATATAATAATATTTGTTCGGTTAGCGGCACTAATTAGGCCACATTAAAACCGTAGTGTGTCCCTAATGGTGCGTAATGTGCTCACACTCACATTTTTCTCTCTGAGGATGGGCGGCTGCTGGCTGGTAGGGGAGGAGAGACAGGCAAGCGGCGGGCTGGATTAGGGCGTGACGCCCCCCACCACGCACACAAACACACACAGCCCACTGGATGTCTGCCGGGTGGGAGCCGCAGTCTCCGTGCGGTCGATGGGGCCCTCCACTGCGCACTCGGCCCTGCGCCGAGCACCCTGCAGCCTCCTCCCGCGACACGGCGCTTTGAACTAGGCGGATTGATTTTGCTTCCCTTCCCCCTTTTGTGTGTGTGTGCGTTCAAGTGGTTAGGTTTTTAAGATTTGGGAGGGCTGGTGTGAAAGAATTAAAATACTCTTAACTGGAGCCCCTCCGCCGAGAACTGGAGGTCCCGCCTCCTAGTTCGGCGTTTTCAGGACCCTCTTCCCAAAGGGAATTTCTTTCAGAAATTCCAGGGTGGGCTTGTAAAAGACGCTTCCGCAGAGCAGGTCCCGTCAGGGTCTTTTTCCTGTCCCTCGTGCCAGCGGTCGGCCCGGGCGCCCCGCAGACCTCGGCGAGGTAGATGTTAAGCTCGGAGAGTGCCCCTCCCGCAGGCGCCGTGGCGAGATCACTCTGAATATGTAACATATTTGTAACGTGCGCCGAGGTGTGATGTGTGTGCTGAAATAGGGGGATGGGGGAATTCGAAGCCGGATTGGGAAGGGTGGCGGGAGGGGGGAGGCGCACAGAACTCACAATGTACTTCGCAATCTAACAATCTGAACATTCATTTATTAAAAGCTGCTGCGTGACATTTACACTGAGCCACCAGCCT
>NC_073224.2:149145000-149247500 GCF_029281585.2 Gorilla gorilla gorilla | reverse complement strand
TTAAAGATTTTCGCAAAAAGTGCACTGGGGCCAAAAATCAATCACTCTCCCTAGCCTGACCCGGTGAAAACAGATGCATAACATATTCATGCGCTGAGCACGCCGAGCAGCCCAGCGCGGAACTTTTTTCTTCTTCTTCTTCTTCTTCTTCTTCTTCTTCTTCTTTTAAATAAAGCGAGGAGGACTTCCGCGGCTCGGCAGTCCCGCTAAAGCTGGCAGATGCAGCAAAACTAATATGTGTAAATGCTTTAAAGCAATAATCTGCTTACAGCGACACTTCCCCGAACGGCGGCAGGACTGAGGGGGAAAGAGAAGGCGCTTGGCAGCCAGGGGAAACCGAATTGTTTTGACACCGCCATTGAATAGCAAAGCCTGGTGGATAATCATTTCATAGGATAATTGTGGGGAAGTAAAAAAATAATAAAAAGAAACTACCCACTTCACCCACCCTCTTTACCTTCTCTCATCAAAGTGAGCGATGAGCTCCTCATTATTTTTACCTTGCTCACAACATCACTGGGTCTCTTCTAAATGAAATAGATTTAATGATAATACTAGAAGGTAAACGGAGATGAAATAATATTTACTGTATAATCATTTGGGCTCTGTTAAGCTCAGCACTTCCCCTTATCCCAAGAATCTCACTAATTGCTTCCAATCTGAAAATGACCAGGCAGAAGTATTTTGCTGGAAGGTTACTTGCACCTAATGTTAAAAGGCATACATGTGTTTTTGTTTTAAAAGCTCATTTTCATCCAATTCCCCGTCTCTTCCAATTTTAAGTAGCTAGTGTTTTGTTTGGCTGCTGTTTTATTTGCTGTCAAAAAGAATTTGATGCAAAAACCATTTAAGCATGTATACAACCCATGGAGGGATTCATTTGACCTCATTATACTGCAATAAAGAAGAAATCCAGTTTGTTAAATATCACCGAACCGCATGCATTTCACATCAGATCATAAGAGCAATGCTTCAAAAGATTATTCCAGAAAGTGCTTAGAAAGATGGAATGGGTTAACTTTGCTTGCCAGAAGGTGTTCTGACAAACACAGGAAAAGAGAGATATGTGCAGCCCCCTTTAAGAGCAGAGCAACTGAAGAAAAAAGAGATTTATGCTTTTAATTAATGGCAATTAAACCATGCCTGTTGGCTTGGCCTATGGCAATTGTTCCCTGCAAAAAGGAGGCCGAGCTGGTGACAAGCATTTGAATCCGCTAAGTTCTGTCAAGGGAGCTGACTCTGCAGGCATCAAAACCAAACTAAATCAATAAAAGAATTAAACTTTTATAAATTGCATTTTGACAAGTATCAGATACCGTTAAGCTTTGATATTATGAATTCCTTGGAGGTGATGCAAACAAGAAGGGCCGCAGTTAGAGATCCAAACAATCAAAGAGGCTTGTTAACATGCGCTGTCAAATGCATCAGTGCTATTAATTACTACAAATTAATGTGACTCTCTCTTCCTCTGGTGATTGGAATAATAATCAGCCAGATTCGTGGAATGAGCACAGAGAACATATGCAACCCTGCCAAAAAGAATAAGTTTTAAAAACAGTAGACATTTACAATCTTTGCGTTCAAAGACTGGATGGTTTTCTGTTGCCAGTTGTGACCTCACTTTACCCCATCTTCCTGATTCCTGGGATCCTCTTCATGTGCTTTTTCCTGTGTGATGACAGAAGGAGGCATCATCCTCTTGCCAATGATTATTGGAGCATAGAATAAAATCTTTATTGTGCTTCACTGAGATGTGGGGGAAGAATAACCCTATCCAAAGTGATGCTTTTCTAGGAAATGAACCCAAATGCGAGAAGTCCCATAATTTGGCCTCTTCTTAGCATGAAAACTTTGCTTTGCAGTAGACTTGATAATTAAAATTACATGATGCTTTCTCTCTGGCAGTGCAGTAGGCAGGACTCATGGGGAAAATAGGAACCCTAATTATTCCTAATACGAATTCTGGGTACCCAGAATGATTCAAACATAAGAATTTCCCCCAGCATTTTATGATATTCTACATCTACAAATGACCATTGCTGGGATTCATCTGTTCCCCTTCAGATCCACATTTTAAAATAGAATGTGAATTTCATCTTAACAGCTAGAAGAATTGTGACTCTAGATCCCTCCCCTACTCAGTGAAATGCCACAACAGACTAGAGCTAAAGAAATACTTGTGTCATCATTAAATGTAATCATTTATGTTTTCAAAAAATGTTTTAAAGCAAACATATTACAATTAATTAGTAATAACATACATCCTTGTGCTTTCTAACACATAACAATTTTTCTGTTTATTTTACTAATTTGGACATATTAATACCCTCCTTCCTAAAGTCTCTTTCTGTTTTTACTTTTTACTTTATGAACCAATTGCATATGGTTTCTCACATCGGAGGGGTTTCCACACATTTGTACTGCATTTTCTTATTAATTGAAGAATGGAGTTTAGCCACAAAATATGGGGATTTATAATTTGGGGGTTCTTTTGTATAGCAGGCACTAAACATTCCAAAATATGAACAAGTTTTCTTTTAATCAAAGGAGGTACAGGGCAGAGGTGGGAGTGGCAAGGAGTGAGCTTCTAATTCTCTTGCAATTAGAAGTAGAATTTCTATTTGAAATAACATTCTGTCTCTTCCTATTGTCTTGGGATGATCTATGCTCCAGAAAATCATCAATTCACTAATTGTGTTAGTAGGCTACTATGGCTACTCCGTATTAGTTGGATGGGCTGACTTAATTGGAGAGACACAGAAATTATAATAATGTACCTCCTAACTTGTAGTAGGAGTGGTGCCAGGTGTATATGGTGTTTGGACTAATTATTTGATTTTTACTATTGACTATATCTAAGCGTGTGTTTTTAACACGGAGAGGAATTATCTTGACACCATCTGGTAGCAGTTTTTGTTGTTGTTGTTGTTGTCGTTGTTTGTTCTTTTATGTCTGACAAAATTTAAAACTCGGTTTGAAGCTTGGCCAGTGATAAATATGCTCAGGATTCTATGTGACCTTGGTCAACCTCTGACCTTATACATATCAGGGCATTTTTCTCAAACTGTGGTTACAGTATTTTATTGATGTGCCTAATCTGTTACCCAGGAACCACAGTTCTTATGATAGATAGGATATTTGCTTGGATAGTGACAAGCAAGTTTGGGATGATTTTTTCCCCTTTTTCATTGTCAAGAAATGGATCCTGTCTCTAAGTCTGGATTTAAGTTTACGTTTTCCACTTCAAGGGCTTCTCAAAATCTGTTCAGAAAGAACATTAAAGGGGGGAGAAAAGGGGAAACAAATGCTTATAAAGCCTCCCTAGAAGAGTCTGATAGATAAGTCTGGCTCTAAAGATGTGCTTTTTTCTTTCCCTATGTGCTCTCTCTGCAAATGCAGAGGGAATTTATTGTTGGAAATTTGTGTAATCATTTTTATCTGATGATTTGGCAAGATGCTACATGAGCTTGAGCTTCTCTCTATTATAGAAATCCTGGTTTTATTATAAGTATGCTTCAGTTCCTCCAATGTCTTTGTGGATTTGAAGGGGCTACTCAAGGTTTGTCACTTATTTTTAACAATATAATTTTCTAAGAGTGGAACAATCTTGCTAAGCCTGATATGTGATATGTAAGCACATATTGACCATTTGCTATTACTTTAACACTTCCTGGCAGCAGCAGTACATCAGGCAGAGTTCAACAACGTGTTTATTTGGAGTTCACTATCCAAACAAATCAAATTTGTCAGCTTTCTATCTTTTAATACTGTTTTTTATTTTTATTGAAATTCAAGTTAATAAATGCCTTGTATCATGATAGCATGCCTTGATTCTAAGTGGGGGGAAAAAGTAACTAAAATGCCCGCTAACACAATAATGTAATGTCTTAATACAATAATGTAATTATCTTTTTCTGGAGAGTTAATTTACAACACATTTGCATTTACTTCATTTTTTTTCAATATTATTTTGAAGGCCACTCATTTGTAAACATGCACATGTTTGGTTATGAATATGTGTATGTGTTTTCATTGTGCAAGGAGAAAGTTCTTTTACCCCTCATTTCCAGTTTGGCTTCCTCCCCCTTTTCTCCTTTTTAAGCTTATAAATATTTTTCATTTTGGACTGGGAGCTCAATTCACAAATTATATTATCAATCAGATAACAAACAAGTTTGTGAATCCTCATAAATTTTATACAAACTAGGATTTAAGAACTATTTTTCAAAATTATTTCTTGTAAAAAAGGAGGGGGGATTGCTGGTGATGAGAAGGGTATTCAAAATTTTATACTCAGGTAGAAATATAGATATATCTTCAAAGACACATTTATTCACATACATGTACACCAGTATAATCTATGACCGTTGATTTCTCAGGAAATGTCTTCATTTGAAAGGTGAGTTATCTTTTTTTACTTTGCTCATGAAGAAAATGGCAGATGAATGATCAGCTGTTTGTTATTCCTCACAATGTGAAGTGATAGATGAACAGACATTTTAATTTAGCCCCTTTGTGTTTGCACACAGTTTAAGATACTTCTGTTTTTTATTATAGTGTTTCAGATACAGCATAGCTCTGTATAGTTAGTTCAACTTATAATGAGACAAATTGCAAATATAGATGTTGATATTTTTCTCTACTTATGACACTGAAAATTGTCCCAAGAAGAGATTTGCAGGAGAGACTTTGGACATTTCATAGGTGGATTAGTAACTAATGAAATACACACACATACACACACACACACACACACTGGCACTGATTTCAACCAAGTTATAGTTGCTAAAATTGACTATAGTTCTCCCCCGTATGACAATTCTGTGACTTGGGAGAAAAGAAATGACAATTTTACTTCACTTCACCACCCTTTCAGTAGTTTCTTAGACAAGGGGGCATAGAACTGGATACTACTGCTGAACTTGATTTATATTTTTATGGTCATTATTTTTATGTGGAAAAAATAATAGCAAATGTTAACCCATTTCTAAAAACCAAAGAAAGAATACTTCAGTAGATATATCAAAGGTTAAATATAATCTTGAGTTATACAGCATTTTTTTCCAGCTAGCTACGCAAAAGACTTTTATAATCTGACCTTTCTGTAACCCAAATTGTAAGACTTGGGACCCGAATATATTAACTGTCAACACTACCGGTTGAAGATAAGGCCATCTCTTTCCTTCTTGGCTCTGGGAGGTAGCCCTCTTTTCTTCACTTACCTACTTGCTCTGGTTTGATATTTAATAAATTCTATCGTGCTAGTTAACCCAAATACAAATGTTTAGTGAATCCATTCAGTTACACAAAGTACAACTCAATAACCATCATCAAACACTTGCTTTATTTAGTCATACAGTTAAACTTTAGTGAACATCCTATTCTCTATTCAGAAATGGCAATAGGGAGTATAGCTCAGTGTTTGAACATTTCATTGCCTAAATGGCAACAATTCTGGCATGGTATATGTGGTGCTTCTTGAGCAAACAGAAAAAAATTAATTTGGTAATGATGCATACACAAGCTGATTTGGAGAGAGCTACATTGACCTCCTGAGGTCTTGGGTAAGTCATTAATTTAATGGAATTCTCTTTTCAAATTAGAAAAAAAAAAATTATGGCCGGACACGGTGGCTCACGCCTGTAATCGCAGCACTTTGGGAGGCCAAGGCGGGCAGATCATGAGGTCAGGAGATGGAGACCATCTTGGCCAACATGGTGAAACCCCGCGTCTCTACTAAAATACAAAAAATTAGCTGGGCATGGTAGTGCATGCCTGTAGTCCCAGCTAATCGGGAGGCTGAGACAGGAGAATCACTTGAACCTAGGAGGTGGAGGTTGCAGTGAGCTGCGATAGCGCCATTGCACTCCACCCTGGCAAAAGAGCAAGACTCTGTCTCAAAAAAAAAAAAAAAAAAAAAAAGATTATGTGTTGCATATAATTCATTCCACAAATGTGCCACCAGACACATTTCCAATGCCAATCCCAGAACACAATCTCAATCACTTAGGGATTGTATCCCTGAGGATACAATCATGAACAAAATAGGTAAGCCCTGCGTTGCCAGACTTTATAGGCTGAAGAAAAGAGAGAATACAATAAATATGTTACAAGGGAGTTGATATGTAGAATGATTGCAATATTACACATGGCCATGGGAGCACAGGCGAGGGACATCTAACCGGGACATCTAACCAAGCCCAGAGATGGCACGAAATGTTAGGGAGTGCTTCCTGGAGAAAAGTACCCCTAAGGGAAGGGCCTAAAGGATAGGTAGATATTGGCTAGAGAAAGGGAGATGGAGAAAGGAGGAGAGGAAAACGTGTTCCGGGCAGCAGGAAAGGCAGGATGTGGGATAGATACACTAAAATTTATGGCAAAATAAAAAGAGGAAAGTCATTTATTTTGCCTGGACCAGAGTTTGAGGGAAGACTTTATATATAAGATAAAAAGAACTTTCTAATATTAGAGTATAATTCTTTGAAATACTTTGTACTACTAGTCTTGATTGTGTAAATATCATTACTAGCAGTGACGGCCTTGAATATATTCATGTGACCATATTTACTAGAGATATCTGACTGATTCAGTAGCTTTAAAGGTTGATCTGTATCATTATATAGAAAAAAATCAAGGAGACTTAACATACATTTTGTTTCTGCTGATCTCTCCCATGTGAGAGATATAAAGCCCTCCACATATATTAACTCATTCAATCCTTAGAACAATATGTGAGGCAAATTAGCCAGGCTTGGTGGCATGCCGCTGTAGTCCGAGCTACTCAGGAGGCTGAGGCAGGAAGATCTCTTTATCCCAGGGTTTTGAGGTTTCAGTGAGCTATGGTTACACCACTGCCCTTCAGTCTGGGCAACAGCACGAGACCCTGCCATGTCTCAAAAGTAAAAATAAAAAAATAAATTGTGAGGTAGAAATCTAAGGGTCAGATCTAAGAATTATATCATTGCAACGAGTGAGTAACATAAAAAAGATAGTTGACACATTTGGAAAAGGTGGGCCTAGATCTGGCATTCACCCTGTAGTCAACTTTTAAGAAAAATAATAGGAATTAGAGATTTTTGTTTTTCTAGTAGTAAGCAGAAATGAAACCAATAATTTGGCTATCTGTTCTATTTTGCTCACTTCATAGATTCAGCATATCGGCCGGGTGCAGTGGCTCACGCCTGTAATCCCAGCACTTTGGGAAGCCGAGGCGGGTGGATCATCTGAGGTCAGGAGTTTGAGACCAGCCTGGCCAACATGGCAAAACCACGTCTCTACTAAGAAAACAAAAATTAGCTGGGCATGGTGGCGCATGTCTGTAGTCCCAGCTACTCGGGAGGCTGAGGCAGGAGAATCGCTTGAAACCGGGAGGCGGAGGTTGCAGTGAGCCAAGATCGTGCCATTGCACTCCAGCCTGGGTGACAGAGAGAGACTTTGTCTCAAAAAACAAAAAACAAAACAAACAAACAACAAAAAAGCATATCTTAATGTTAAAATCTTTTATCCAGTCCTTAAAAAAGGGATCTCTTGCCTTTTGCTTGAATGCTGAATTCTAAGGAAGGGAAGCTTCCTTCTATTGAGATGAAATCTGGCATTCCATAACTTGCTCCACTGGTCTTAGTTCTTTCCTTCATCAGCACAGACATTCTCAGTTCTTCTACAGCTTCTCATAGGAGATGGTTTCCAGGTTCCTCACAGTACAGTGAGTGGATAAAGCTCAGGTTCTGGTGTCAGGGCCCATATGTGACCTCAGCAACTCACTATATGACCTTTGGCAACTCAAGCTTTCTAATCCTCAACATGCTCAAAGGTAAAATACAGTGAGGAATAAAAATGTAACAACCCATATAACATGCTTAGCACAGAACACAGTGTTTTTTTAATTATATTTTATTATGATTATTAATCCCGACCACTTCTGAACACACTCTAGTTTGTCAAAGTGCCTCTTAAAATTCAGCCTCCAAATTCAGACAAAATATTTCAGATGTAAGCCATATGTTTAGTAATTAATGAATTTGATTAATGTTCCCCTAAGGCTTGGCAGAAGAGAACAGCTTTTCAATACAATAAACAAACCATATGCATAAATAGCATGATTAGATTCAGATATGTAAATAGTGACATGATTTTCTAACTTCGACCAAGTTATTTTAAGGATTTGTTTCCTAAGGTGATCTAAGACTGTGTGGCTTGACTAATACTTACCAAGCCACAAGAGTTCTTTCACCAAATGTAAGCAAAAGACGTGCTCACACCACCAAGGCCCTCACTCCAGCAACAAAATTGATACTGGGACACAGAAGGGAGAACACTGGTAGGCGGGAGTCTGTAATCTCATTATCAATAGCTGGTATATTGTAACTATAGTGGCCTACTGTTTTAATATTGCAGCACACTGGGCTGTTTTTCAAATACATTCTCTTCAGCCTGGAATTACCTATTGGAAAAATTCATAGGTCCTGCTATTATTATGATGCTGTGTTATGGACTAAAACCTTTTTCTTTACTCAGGTAGGAGCCAAAACAAACAAACAAAAATCAATAGCCCCCCCCCCCCCCGTTTCTTACTTTCCTTCTTCCATTAACTCTAGAAAGGGAAATAGATGCCTTCTTATGTCTTCATAGAGTCTCATGCACATACATGGATGCATGAAAGGAGAGATTACCCAGCTGGATAATCTCTAGATGGATACACAATGATAGAGGCGTAGACAGAGGAAAGAACAGAAAGATAGATAGGTGGATAGATGATTGATTGATTGATTGATGATTGATAGGCAGAGGATGCTATCATAGAAAGCATCTCAGGCTGAGTATCAGGACATTTGAATTCCAATCTCGAGTCTGCTATTAAGTTGCTTGTAATTTTACTTAGTCCCTTAACCTCCCTTGGCTGTTGCAGTAAAACAGAGGTGTTGTCAACCAGCAAGTTGGGCAAATTGGTAGGTCTTGAACTCTAAAGAGGTAGCTCTGCAAATTCATTATCTTTGCCCTGCTTGCCACAATTCTTCCCTGTCTGCAGTTAGCCAGGATTCTCAGTGGAAGGTGTGCTGTTACTACTCACATCTCCCAACCACCCTGTCAGAGATGTCCATGTTTCCTATTGAAATTACAAATTGTTGGAAACTATTTATACATAAATAATCTCCTTAATAGGTAAATGAGAAGTGGTTTAGGTTATCTGGAACCAAATGTCATCTAGGTTCCTTCCACGCTAAATTCTGTTTTACCACACATAAAGATAGCCTCCTAAATTTTGCTACTCATATTTCCTATGAACATAATCCTTTATGTAAAAACTAATTTTTCTAAAATCTGAGGAGCAGGTCTGGTTTTACAGCTAAATGTTTTTCTTTGGCCCAGCCCAGTTGAAGGTGCTCAAATCTTAGGCAAAATGACAACGTGAAAATTTACCTATAGTTTCAGCTATATCTTTTTGTGCTATATCTTTGCACGGTGTCAAGTGCCCTTGTTACTTTTAACTTCCACCTCCCTATAAAACAAGGAAGTTCATATCATAAAACCCTACGTCATTATGGTGGGAAGGGGCTTCGGGATTTTGCTGGAGTGTCTGTTGTCAACTCCGTTTCACCATCACCTGCTTCTAGTCAGGAATTACATTTCCCAGCGTCTCCTTCTCCATGAGGTCCCTGGCCAGAGTCAGCATCTCTTCCAATAACAGACATTCCTTTGAAGCTTGAAAGGTTGGAGAGGAGAGGCCATAATTCTCAGGATTTTGGTTCCCCCAACTTTTCCAATAGTTGATATGCCTCTAATTCTCTGCATTAAAATCCTTCATACTTGAAATATGTAGAGTGGCTTCTATTTTCCTGATTGATCCCACACTGTGTAGTCATCACCTGATTCAACTACACAGGGTATGTGGGTCCACTCTGTGACACATCTGTTGAGTGTGCATTCAACCTGTTCTTAAACACTTAAAGAAATGGAGAAACTGCCAATTTCCAAAACAGTCCATTACAACATAGAACTGCACAGATTTTTAGTAAGCGGTATCATAATGTAGAGTAGAATGACCATGGGTGTTTTTTAATTAGAAAAGCCTGGTTTATATCATGTTTGCCTCTTATGAATGTTGGGAAAGTTGCTTATCAGCTTCAGTTTTCATTCTGTAAAGTGAGGGCAGTAATTGTACCTACCTTTCAGGGTTGTTACAAGGATTAAATGAGATGAGGTTCATAAGCCATCTTTTGCTTATACTAACTACAAATCGGCATCCATGTAACTTTCAACATTTGGGCCTATTTCTGTCCTCTGAAACAAGAAGATAGGGCCACAACTGGCCCACAGAGCACCTTTGCAAGAACAAGAGAAAGGTGCACCGTTTGAGCTGACTCTGCCTGGGTTCGATGTATACGGCTTGATGAGCAGAACAAGAGTTGGATTCCAGTGCCTACTTACCCCTCGAGTGAGCACCTTTGACCACAGTTAGAATAACCATCCACTGTGTCACTGCAAGCAGTTTCAATATAATCTGCCAGGAAAATCCTTCCTATATTTAAGACTTCTCTCAACTCCTCGACTCCCCTTTTCTCCCATCTCCAAACCAAACATTACCAGCTGGATATGAGGAACACCTCATGGTGAAATAGTACACTCTTCGTTAAGGAATGATTCCAGAGGATGAGGAACTGGAAGACTAATTATACCAGCTAAAAGTCATTCACATTAAGGTGTCACCTTAATTGTGCATTTGCATTTTTAAATGTTACTGTGAAGGTTTATGCTCTTGTTAAAGATGGTTGGACATCAGTGAGAATGTGGGGAGGGACGTGTATGTGCCTCCTGCTGGGAAAGGGGAAGGTATGTGAAATCCTAACTTGGGCTGCCCAGCTGCACCCAAGGGCCTCTCTGGTGTCATCTCTAGGTCGACACACCAGGGGAGAGTGGGACCCAAGGTTGATTCTACTTCCCCTCCAGGCAGAGGACCTGCTCCTAATATTCGTGGGGACCAAGGCAAGAGAACAAATGGAGGCCTATAGATCATATGTCTAAATATTTAGAAGTTATAAATAAAGGTAAAAAACTGTTAAATAAATTGTTGTCTCTTACCTTGACAAATATTCATAAAGACAAAATTGAGAAAATGTGTGTAAAACTATGTTTTTTATGTGACTGGCAGTCAGCAAAATATCAAAGATGACTGAATTAATTATTATTGTGCATGTCTAGGTGCTCTGTTGATGAGCTGGTGACACTTGGATGCATAATAAAGCCATACCTAATTCATTAGCTATTATATATATTACATAAAATTAATTTGTCTTGCCTTCATTTAAAAAACAATAACAAATTATACTGGTATAACCAAGATTTTCATGTGTGTTCTATTGACATTAATGAAAATTAGCCAATATTTTTAAAGTCATTATAGTTCATACATATACTCAGTTCATTTCAACTTGGAGAAACTTCACTCTGCTAAGGCAGGGTCAACTGGAATTCTCAATAAAATTCTTAAACCAATACTGAAGTTAGGAAGTGAACTTTATATATGAATTTAATAATTATTCAAAAACTGTAATGCAGGCACATGTAACAAAGTAGCATTATTGCAGAACATATAAACTGTTTTAATATCAAATGCATTACTATTATTTTAACATAACTATGTTAAAGGAATATCTAGATATTAATAGGTAAAGTATTTCTTACATTTTTAATTTCAAATTTTCCAATGTTGGGTCATTATAAAGGAATAAAAATTAGGGAAAAAGTTAGCATTGATTAACTTGTTCAAATTTCTCTTCAATTAGGACTATACTCTGAGCCTGGGCAACATAGTGAGACCCTGTCTCTAAAAAAAAATAAAAATAAAAATAAGCCATTAGTTGGGCATGGTGACTCACTACCTATTGTCCCAGCTACTCAGGAGACTGAGATGAGAGGATCACTTGAGCCTGGGAGTTTGATGTTACAGTGCACTGTGGTGGCACCATTGCCTCTAGCCTGAGTGTCAGAGCAAGGCCATGTCTCAAAAAAAAAAAAGAAAAAAAGCCGAAGATTGTACCTTGTGTACTCTGATCTACAATGGCCAGAAACATGGTTCCTATTGAAATTATAAATTATTGGTAATTATTTATACATGAATAATCTCCTTAATAGGTAAACATTTTCATTTTCTTGCTCAAATGTCCTTACATTTTATTGGAACCATACTTTTGTTGCATATTTTGCAATAAATTTTGACTTAGAAAAAACACTTTGCTAAAATTTTTTAAAATACCTTTTAGCCCTTTTGAAAATGAAATAGCCAAACTTAGATCTATTTGAATTTTTTTGTTAATTTTTTGGTAATATTATTAGTAATACGAAACAGTTCACTTCAAATAACTGTGGATAGCATCAATTAAAAATTAATTTTTCAGGCAGGGTGTGGTGGCTCACGCTTATAATCCCAGCACTTTGGGAGGCCGAGGTGGGTGGATAACCTGAGGTCAGAAGTTTGAGACCAGCCTGACCAATATGGTGAAACCCCATCTCTACTAAAATTACAAAAATGAGCCGGGCATGGTGACATGTGCCTGTAGACCCAGCTACTTGGGAGGGTGAGACAGAAGAATCACTTGAACCCGGAGGCGGAGGTTGCAGTGAGCCAAGATAGTGCCACTGCACTCCAGCCTGGGTGACAGAGTGAGACTCTGTCTCTAAAAAAAAAAAAAATTAATTTTTCTCCAAAGATCTGACTTACGATTTATTTGAAATTCTTCTGTTGCTTAATTAACTTTTGTGGCACATCTTGTGTCTTATCTAAATTAAACTTAGTTACTTAAACAGTATTTAAGCAGCATTTCTATCATATGTACAAGAGTGATTTTAAGGTCATCACTTTGTTTCAGTGAAGTAATTCATCTTCGGGACGATTCCGAAAATATTGTATTTCATCTTTGAATTGCTATTGAAACAAAAGGTTGACACCACATCTCCTAATAACAAATTCAAATGTGTGCTATACATGACAAATGCAATTTTTTAAAAAATTGGCCAGTATCCTAGATGATAAATCTTTCTGTTTATTTATCACGTTGCGACCATTGTCTTAGATGCTGCCCTCAGAGAATTTTTAAACAGTTTAAATAAAGGTAGGTTTTAATTTAATTTTTAAAAAATTTAATTACATCTTATTAAACATTTGATAAAACTAAAATTCGAATGTTCAGAATCTAGTCATTAATGCAAAGAATAAATATCATGCTTCCTGAAGGTTACATCTAGACTTACATATACAATTTTAAGAGAGATATAAATTATTGCAAAATGTTCTTTTTCTACCCCATGCAACTGCAGCAAATACTGTGCTATCTCCTGAGTACCTTTGGAACCAAACTAGAATACAAAGAGAAGCAAGAAAATGGGTACTTGGTGCTATTGGGAAATGATACTTTATTATGAAAAGACCTATAGCATTCACACTATCTGAGAGGAAGGATTTGACAAGTTAGTTTGTCTTTTCCCTTACCTGAGTGTTTCTACCACTCAAATCCTCCCTGCACCCCACGACACTGTCTGTCTTTTACACAGATGGTGGCACAAGCCACAAACCCTTATGGTTTCAGATGCTGTTTAGAGGACAACGGGGAAGAGATGTGCCTTTTTCTGGGTCTTGAACTGTGTTCCTCACAAGAGTGGGTCACCCTGTGTCAATACTGACCTCCCATGCCAATTGCGTTTAGTACATATTTTGCTTGTGTGTTTGTCATCTGTGCAGTCCCAAAGGGCAATACTACCAGCAAGCTCCCTTTTCTCTGTGGAGATCTGACCACGTCTAGCCCATAGGACCTATCTGTAGCTTATACCAGATCACGTGCCCCTAGACCTTCCTTGCCTGAAGGGGCCAAGTTTGGTCTCTTCATTTCCTTTCCGTATGCTCCAAGTCTTTTATTTGGAGGGTCTTTGAAGCTGTATCGGGCAAATATCCCTCTTTTACAGATGCTAAAATTGAGAGTCAGATAGCTAAAGCTACTAGAAGTTCCTCATTTGTACAGGG
Organism: Gorilla gorilla gorilla; assembly: GCF_029281585.2. Taxonomy (NCBI): domain Eukaryota; kingdom Metazoa; phylum Chordata; class Mammalia; order Primates; family Hominidae; genus Gorilla; species Gorilla gorilla. The sequence goes on along the minus strand of NC_073224.2, from coordinate 149,233,489 downwards.
CAGACTAGAGCCCAAGTTTTCTCATTCTTACTGGTCAAGTGGAAGCAGTGACATCTTTTGCCCAAAGCAGTAAAATAACCTTTTATTTTTCCCCCAAACAAATGCTGCAATATCCCCTAAATACAAAAACATCTATGTGAGCCTAACACACACATAGCATTGGCAACATCTTCAAAAGTCTAGGTGTGGATTTTAATATGATGAAGTTGGGTTTTACAGTTCACACAATTCCAGGTTTCATAGTGATAAGAAATGTGGATCAGAATTGTGCCTGCTGTGTGAAGGTGATGGCAATCAGGTCAGCCATCCAAGCAGGATACACTTGGCAGACAGAGCTCCCATGCAGGTCCCCCAAATCCAAGCAACATGTGGCTCAGAGCTGCCAAAGACTGTGTTTTCCTTTCCTGGCCCTTCAATGATACATCTCCCCAATGCCTTCTCTGCATATTTTCTCTCTCAAATTCATGGAGGTTCTCATTAGGAGAGCAGAAAGGCCTTTCTTCTAGCACTACTCACTTCCCAATGACTCTTCTCACCTCCTCCCCCTACCCTCCACCACCAACCTCCAACCTCTCCCTTTTGTGTACATTTATGTCCCTTCTATTGCATAAGGTCTCTACTGCAGCATTTAGCTTTGCAGTATATACCTCAGACAACACTCCCTCATACCCCCTAAATTAGTCTCATCTCTACAATTAGATTTTAAGCAACTTAAGATCAAAGGTTTCGTTCACACTTTTATGTCACACATAGTACAATGCTGAACACATATAGGAGCTCAATCACATTTGTCAATTGATGGATTAAACAAGTAAATTTTTTTTTTTTTTTTTGAGACAGGTTCTCTCTCTGTCACCCAGGCTGGAGTGCAGAGGTGTAATCATAGCTCACTGCAGCCTGGACCTCCGAGGCTCAAGTGATCCTTCCACCTCAGCCTCCCGAGTAGCTGGGACCACAGGTGTGTGCCACCATGCCCGGCTACTTTTTTAATTTTGTAGAAACAGGGTCTCGCCATGTTGCCCAGGCTGGTCTCAAACTCTTGTGCTCAAGCAATCCTCCCGCCTCAGCTTCCCAAAGTGCTGGAAGTATAGGCATGAGCTACTGCACCAGCCTAAACAAACAATTCTTAAACTTTTTGGTGTTATTCCCTTTATACTCTTAAAAATTATTAAAACTTCAAAGAGATTTTGTTTATGAGGGTTTATATCTATCAATATTTACTACATTAGGAACAAAAACTGAGAAAATCGTAAAATATCATTGCAAAACAAGACAACAGAAGTGTACTTCTTGTTGTGTCTCTGCATAGTTGCAAGGAAAACATTGGGATTTTAAAACAATTTACTGGACAACATTGAGGTTACAGAGATTTTACCAAATATAATTGACAATAACTACTTACAGCCTAGGAAGTAGTGAGAATAACTGAGTTAATCTCAGAAAACACACATTTTTGTATGCTAAATCTACCTTAGAAAATTGTAGAAAACACAAGGTCATACAAGCATCCATTTCATAAACTGTCAGGGCAATGACATCATCCCATAGATGCAGCCTCTGGAACACTACGCCACATACTCATGAAAGAATGAGAATGAAATCGGTAAGTAACATCTCAATAAAAAAAAAATAGTTTGATCTCATGGATTTCCTGAAAGACTCTTGGGGACCCCCAGAGATTTCCAGACCAGACTTTGGAAACAAGTAAATTACAGTCTTGGTTAATAAGACAACTTAAAGATGCTTGTTACACAAAATTACTAGCAGGAAATTATAGGACAATTGGAATTCATTTTCTTGTGACTGGCATTCGTATTAGTTATCTAATTGCTGTATTCGTTCTCTCACTGCATTAGTCATCTAATTACCCCTAAAGTTCATTCCTTAAAGCCATAAACATTTATAATCTCACAGTTTCTGTGGGTCAGGAATCCGGGTGTCACTTAGCTGTCTGTGCTGGTCAAGATGTCTCATGAGGTGGCATTAAGCTTTGGACCAGAACTACATAGTCCCAACTTACAAAGAATCAGCTTCTAAGCTTGCTTATATGGTTATTGACGTACTATTGGACTGAGGCCTCAGTTTCTCACTGGCTGTTGGCTGGAGGTCCCCACCACACAGACCTCTCCATAAAGCAGCTTACAATGTGGCAACTGGCTTCCCTCAGAGCAAATGAGTGAGAGCGTAAGAAAGGAGTCCCAAGATGGAAGCCACAATCTTTTTGTAACCTAATTTGGTCAGTGACATCCATCTCCTTTGCTGTATTCTATTTGTTGGAAGCAAGTCAATAAGTCCAACCCAGTGCTCAAGGGGGGCTACCAAGGGTACAAATATCAAAGGCTAAGATCATTGAGTTGCGCCTTAGAGTCTGCCTACTATAGCATTTTTTTCTTGCAAAAAGAAAGGCATGATTCAGCAAATGATTGATAAGCCACAGACCAGTTCCTTGCATTATTCTGTTCTTTTTCTGCCTAGCTTCCTCTTGTCATCATACCATTCTTTTCTTCCTTGTAATACTGCTGTTACCAATTAAGTGGCTTCATGTTGGTGAGAAGAACCTAAGATATTTTAAGATTAGAACTTTATGGCTTTGGTTCATCTCATTTGAAATTTATTGGATTGCTATCTTAATAAATATTTCTCGTCCATGGTCATGTCAGGCCACCAGTTGTCCTTCAAAACCCACCTTTTCCATATTTCTGGGCACATGGACATCTAGCTAGCAATTAGGTCTCCCAGCCCTTTGACAGCTAGAAATGACCATGGGCCTAAAGTTTGGGCCAATGGGACGTGAGAGAAAGAGATGTGTGCAACTTCTGTGTTCTCTCCAACTTAAGAAGGGGCCCATGTGCTGGATTTTGGCTCATCACCCTCTCTACCAGCTGGAAATGGTGACAACTTGAGCAGCCTTGGAAGCCATATGTTGGGGATGGCAGATCCACCCTGGCTTCATGGGACAGAGCTACCCCTTTAATCTGAATCACTCGGATTGTTCCATGAGAGAAAAACAAACCTCTATCTTATCTAAGTCACTATTTGGAGGCCCTGTTTGTTATTAGCAGTTCAGCTTTTTCTCCGGCTGTTATACTTGACATAAACTAGACAAGGAACCCAAAGACAGAACTGTTTTAGTCTCGTTTAAAGTACTGCTTTAGTTGATAGTGGGGGAGGTTATGTGTGTGTGTAAGAGGATGGGGGTGTGTGGGAATGCTATTTGAAAATAGCATTTTCAAATTCGCTGTGAACCTAAAACAGCTCTAAAAAATAATGTTTAATTTGAAACAAAACAAAACACTGTTTTTTACTTAGCAAATAGTAAATATTTTATTGATTCATTCATTGACATCATTCAATAAGTATATAAGCACCTACTACTATGTGCCAAATACACCGGGGACATAGTGGTAAACACCATGCTCACATTCTTTATTTTCATGGAACTTTCTCTTTAGGGAAAACAAAGCTACATAAGCAATTACACATGCAATTAATTAATTGCAATTATGGTAAATGACAAGAAGGAAATATAGAGTGCTATGTGGGTATATAAAGAGAAGCCCTGACCTGTGAAACTCTAATAGAGATCATGTATTTTTAAAAAACAAAAGAATAAATGCTCAATGAAAATAATTTCAGATTGTAATACATTTTAATTTCTTGAAAGAGATTCTCTAAGCAGTAAAAAATAAAAGTTGATATGTGACATTAGCCTCTTTCCTCACCTGTAAAGTTGAGATAAAGGTTTCTCTTCCTATTTCCCTATCTCCATACCAGTTCCTCACATGTATAGCATTTTCCAATAACTCTTACGGTGCTGAATCTAGACAAAATAGACTCTTTGACCCCAAGAATAACCTGAATATGTGTGGAAAGGGACATGTGTATCTGTGTTTCAATGAGACAAAATGGGCCTGAAGGAGAAACCAGGCTCAAACCTAGGAGAGGTGAGTTCGAGGTTAATTTGATATTTCATTTTTTGGTGTTGATTTGTTTTATTTTATTTTATTATTTTTAAAGCACAATCTCTGCCCTTCTGACACTTTGCTAACGTACTGACAACTAAAAAGTTAGTTTGTAAAGTGCTTTGGGCCCCTTGGTGGTTAGACAGGCACTAAATCATACATCAGAGAGAAGGCCTCCTGAAGATGAGGACTTGGAACAGTTGAGGTTTCTCTTTGCTGTGACACCAGTTGTCCCTTTGCTCCTCTGTAATTCTTTCCCTGTAGAGATAACATGGGAAGCAGGCTGGAAAGTAAATAGAGAAAACTCAAAGCTTTGTACTCGTGAGGAATCAGAGGTAGTATTGTGTAGTCAATCAATAAGCACACAGACACTACCTCCAGCCTCCTTGGCTCAAACCCTGGCTCAGACACTTATCAGCTGTGTGAATTTGTTTTATTTTTTTTTTCTTCCCATTTCTTAAGGAGTACAAGCTGTGTGAATTTGAAAGTCACTTAACTTCTCTGTTCTTCAGTTTCCTCATCTGTAAAACACAGGAAATAATAGCATTGACCTTATCGGGTTCTTGTGAGAATTAACTGTGTTTTAGTCCATGTCACATCCTTAGAATAGGGCCTGCATATGACAAGTGTTTGTTATTAGCTATTATTATTAATCACAATTGGACGATTTTTTTGTTTACAGTAGTTAGAACATTTTAAGTTAGATTAATTTATCAACAAAGTGGGAGAGGGTGGAAGAGGCCCCACACAGAGGTTAAAAAAAAAAAAGTGCAGAAAACTGTTCTTTGAATAATTAGGTGTTTTGTTCTCAGAAAACTCAGTTTGTTTCATAAAAGACCCCAAAACTCTGCCTGGCTTTGCCCTTTCCTGGTTAGAAAAATTAAAGAAAAATGTCACTCTTTGTTTCCGGCTCTTTGTCTTGGTTGAATTTGGACCCCTAAATACAAAGTACAGCTGTGATCCAAGTAAGTTTTTCCACCAAAGCCTACACTCCACTTGCAAATACATCCTTCCTAGTCCATTGTTTTTCCTTCCTCGTTGGAAAGAATTTAAAATCTCATCAAAAGTACCAGGCTTTCCCAGCAAGTCACACATCCCCAAAGCCAGGTTCAATCACACCTCTCAGCGAAAAAGAACCCACTCTGGAAAGAGAGGGACAGCAGCTCCTCAGCACTGCGTAAATTAATATCACAGCTGCCACTTTCATAAGAAAATCAAAACCAGCTTTTCGGTTTGTAAACATACACTTCACAGACCCACTGTAGGATAGAATGCTCCTAAGTATTCTGAATTTGCAACACCCAGAAAAACCTCCAGAGTGTTATTTATAGTATTTGCTTCATAGGGTGGAGAATTAATGTTTCAGTGGTTTAAGGAACAAACACAGACATAGGAGGAAAGAAAGAAAGCAAATTATTTAATGATTACTTTTTAAAAATATGTCACTGTGCAGAAAAGTGTTTAGAGATATATTCAAGGCCCATGTCACTGTATGACACTTCTTCATTATCACTTCAATAGCAGTGAATCCAGGGGGTGGGAGCACAAATTCTTGCTATTTGTGTCTTCCATGTAACACTTCATACGAAAAATAATGACTTTAGTCCTTTAAGCCCCACCCCAATATTTTAGAAAATATTATGTTCTTGCCTTAAAACAGTGCTTTTGTGTATCTCAAACATTTGATGCACTGTTTGCAGCAGTAATATTGAATGAGCATTTAATTGTATTTCACCATTCTTAATGATGATCAATAATATGTTCTTCCCATATTCCACCTTAAAAAAAAAAAACACTTACAATGGGATAAAATAAAAACACATCAATGGAAAGATTGTCTTCAGTTGGCAATGCTGGGTGAATTTTAAATTTCCCTTTTCACAATGCAGCCATTGCTATGAAACTCTGAGGGCGGATTAATGCTTTTCTGGTACTTCAATGTATCAGAACATGGATTTGCTGACAACAGCTGCAGCAAATTCCCCTGACTGAGAAGAATTACAAGTATTATCACCTAGATCATTAAACTGGGTTCATAGATTGCAGAATGTCTTCAATCAATTCATCTAAGATAACTTGAAGCCAGCTGGACCCCCTCAGTGAGAACTTGACTTAATTGGCCAATAAGTGGCTGAAAAAGGTGCATGCTATTTGATAAAATTACCGAGTGAGCAAGTGATTACAGTTTGGAGAAGCACCGACGGTAGACTGCAGGTCAGCCCTTTCGGGGAGGGCTAAGTTAATGTCCACTATTAAGTGCTGCTGTGAAAAATGGTGGCTTGCGTGGAGCTCAGATGGAAAAGAGGATCCAGGTCAGGCTTCAGCTGATGGAGTGGGCAAGAGGCACACATTTATCATCTCTTTGGCCTCATTTCTGCCTTGGTAATAGTCCCACACTAACCACTCTGCCGTTGCCTGGTTTTCTGTCTCCCTTCCATTTCATTGGCATAACTAAAAATATTGCCCTAGCCAATGAATCCATCTGGAAGGAAAAACCACTTTTTCCTCAATAGTGTCCCAAGGGTCTTTTCCACAGGAAGGTTAAAGAATCAAGAAGTTGAAGAACACGCCATTTATACATACATATCGATAATTATTCTCTTCCTCTAGTGAGGAGAGTGAAGTATTATTATTTGCCTATGACATGTGTCTACATATTACCAGAGGAGTTTAAGAAAATGGGTAAATCAAAATTAAAATATGTTACCAGCCTGTTGGCAAAAAATATTAAGTAAAAACAACCCTTCATGTTGAAACAAAGGTTTCTTAACATTTCTTCCATGGCATTTTTTTTCCTGCCACTAAACGTTTTAGCCAGTTTGCAAAAAAATAAAACTTTTGACAGATTTAGTTCAAGATTTCAGGTTAACAGACCTGCAACAACACATTGTCACTTGAATTATTGGTGTTAGACAATAATGCAGTATTATGCAGGGGAAGTCCCAAGATGAAGGTTCCAGTACACAGTATACTCATTTATTCTTATCCAGAAATCGACCTGTTTCATGGATTTTTACTAAACAACGTAATTTTACTACATAATAAACAGCATTGGGGTTTTCCACAAGCAGAAAGATGGAAAATAATTCAAACTGCCTAAGCTATCACACATATTTTAAATCTGCCTGGTCTTCATAAGATAAATGAGTTCATCAGCTTGCAAATGCCAGTTGCATCACTAGTATCCCTTCAATTCTATTTGTTAACTTACTTTTGGAAGTAAGATCAATGGTTCTGAGCTTTGGTTTCCTCATTAGTGTGTCATTTGGGCAGACATACTATGTACTACGGAAGAAGTCGGCCTGCTCCACTCTGGCGCCACAGGCCTTCTTTCCAAGTGGGAAATATATGCACACCTTGGAGCCTCTGCACCTACTCTTCTCTCTACCTGGAAAACTCTTCCTCCAGTCTTCAGGCCTGTGTTCATATGTCACAGTCAGACCTTCCCAGGCAGTCTATGTAAAATGGCTACTCACCAACTTTCCCTGTTTCTTGCCCTGTTTCACCACTATTCATGTCATATCATACATTTAGATTCTTATTTTATATCTGCATCACTAGAATATGAGCTCTGTAAAGATCAGGTCATAGTTGGTCTTGTTCATATCTATATCCCCAGATTATATGCTCAATATACATGAATGAGTGAATATCTTATCCAAGAGTCACCAAGAATGAAATCCGTAGGTTACCATAAAGACAAGCCAACACATGTTCACCAGAGGCATTCCCAAGTAAAAATTTCTTGTTAGATACCAAGGTAGTTCGAGATCATGTCTGGTATGATTTCATTGCTGTGCAGCTCATCACCCTTCTCAAGATCCACATGTCCCCCAGGGCCCTGCCACAGTCTGGTTTATTTCTCCTTGAAGCCTTTTCCCAGTGCTCTTGCCTTTCGTCTCTCCATGCTGTCCCAGCCGTCTCGTTTGTCATTGCTCCTCCTCTGGCTCCATCTTTCATCAGGCTTGCTCTTCATTTTTCTTTATAGTTTCATGTCCCCATATCATTTTCCCAATTAATTGAAGACAAGAAATAGGCTCATTGAAGGCAAGAAATGGGCTCCAGATAATCTTTCTCAGTCCTCATTGTTTCAGTCTTATAAAAGGTACATAGTAAACACGCGTAAAATTGGAAGGTTTTCAAACAGAAGCCATTGATTTACATGGCAAAAGCAGCTAACATTTACCTACAGCCTAGTCAGCCAGGCAATGTGCATCCCATTTATGGAATAAAACAATGTCATTTAATCCTCCCAGCCACCATAGAGGTAGTTACTATTGTTGCCTCCACCTTACAAATGAGGAACACAAGACCTAGAGAAGTAAAGTGTTTGGATCGGGTGCCATGAAGATGTGGCGTGCACCTGGACTCAAACAAACCCTGGTCTTTCTGCCCCAGAGTCTGAGCTCTTAAGCGTGTTGTTCTGTTGCATTTGCAACTTGCAGCCTTTAGGCTTCTCTGTGAATGCATCTTTACTTAGGTCCCAGATCTTTCAAGGAAAAATTGAAAGTCAAACATATTCTGCAAGTATATGTTTTAAGTTGTCTTATTTTTATCATAGCCATGAACTATTTCCAACTAATGAGAAAGCAAGTCGTTTTCAACGCAGCAGCTTAGAAATCAACATCTTATGAAACCTCAATCTGCATTGATTTTCTAAATAGCAGAATTTCACCTCCACACCACCAATCTCCTGCTTCTAAAATATTTCTTCAGAGTGATATCGAAGAAAAATAAGGCAGGAGGTAGGGAATCATCTTCACAAGCTTTTTGATGACCACATTGTTGCTCTATCAGCTGTTTGAAATGGAAATTGCCTTCCGGGTGGGAAACCGAAGTGGAGATTATAATTTCCACCTCCCGTGGTTTATTCCTAGAGTATTTTAGTGAAGAGTTAAATCAGAGAGCACTGGACTGGTGCACACATTTTTCTGTTACCCTGAGATCTTTTGGGTGAAAGGGCAGCACTGAATTAAGCATTTAGTGTATTCAAAATCTGTGACCCAGAGCTGGTGTCTGAAAGTGTCATTGATAATAGGGCTGGAAGCACATTATACTTTCCTGGTACTTATCTTATCTTGCCTCAGACAATCTACTCCAGGAGTCATAATTATCCCACTAGGAAAACTGTCCCATTGTCTGCTAGTCTTTACTGGCAGGAAGTTTTTCTTGCTCTCTCCATCTGTATCCTTTCTCAGCAGGGCCCATTATTTCTCATTTAATTAGTAGCACTTGATATAAACAGCCCTTTCCTCTTCATTTATGTTGTTTTCATTTAAATCATTACAAAGTGCAATGTTCCCATTCCCTATAGGCACATGTTTTATAGGCTGAGAAAGAGGATTGCAAGCCACAGGCTTCAGTTAATCTTTCAAGCATGACTCCACCTTTTTCAAATGACCAAGGCAGATACCTTTGTGCTAATGATGGACCTTCAGGAACATGGGCAATTACTCTGTTTCCTCTAGGAATGGATATAGATAGGAAGTGGCTGGCAGGCAGATGGAGCAAGCTACCCAAACCACCCAATGACACAGTTGTTGATGTGGTCTACTGGAACATCTGCTCTGGGCAGGACATCAGGCAGGTGCTATAGATACAAGGGTGGATAAGATGCAGGACTTCCCTCATGGGCTTGCAGTCTTACAATCTAGACACCACTACAGAAGAGAGGCTTGGGTCGAGGCTCTTGGACAGTGCTCAAAATTTATGTGCATATGAAATTACGGGAGATTTTGTTAAAAGACAGATTCTGATTCAGTAGATCTGAGTGGGGCCTTCTTGTTTTAATTTTTAATTATTATGGATATGTAATAGTTGTACATATGATACATGTGATATTTAATACAAGCATACAACATGTAATGATCAAATTAGCATAATTGGGGTATCCATCACATCAAGCATATATCCTTTCTTTGTGTTAGGAACTTTCCAATTCCACTTTTTTTATTTTAAATTATGCAATAAACTATTGTTAACTATAGTCTCCCTATTATGCTACTGGACACTAGGTCTTATTCCTTCTATCTAACTGTAATTTTGTACTCATTAACCATTGCTCTTTATCCTCTCTCTCCACCACCTTTCCTAGTTCCTGAGAGGTAACCATCATTCTACTCTCTGACTCCATGAGTTCGATTTTTTAAATCTCCCACATATTAATGAGAACATGGGATATTTGTCTTTGTGTGTCTGGTTTATTTCATTTAATATAGTGTCTTCCAGTTCCATCCCTGCTGTTGAAAATGACAGGATTCCATTCTTTTTTACAGCTGAATAATAGAAAATACGGTACATGGATGATTTCTTTTTTTTTCTGGTATGTCAGATTTCACAGCCTTTTATTTTCCTATTACATTTTAGAGTCTGCATTTCTAACACACTCCCAGGTGACATGATGCTGATGTTGCTGCCCCAAAGACCACAGCTTGAGTAGCAAAGGGTCTAGAGAGTGCGATCGAGACTCATCTCAGCATCTTGGCTGCCAAGTGAACGTTTTGCATTTGGGCAGGTTCCTTAGAGAAGTGAAGTTTTACCATCTGGCAAATGGGGCTCTAATATCATGCCGCCAAGTTTTTGTGAAGCCAAATAAGTGTAAAAACATTTGATAAATTTTTATGTGCTGTACATATCTATAGTATTACAAGGAAATTATATTATTGCACTCTGCGTTTTTGAACATTTTCAACATTTTTAAATTTTTATTTATTTATGTATGTATTTTTGAGACAGAGTCTCACTTTGTCGCCCAGGATGGAGTGCAGTGGCACAATCTTGGCTCATTGCAACCTCTGCCTCCTGGGTTCAGGCGATTCTCCTGCCTCAGCCTCCCGAGCAGCTGGGATTACAGGTGCCTGCCATCACACCCGGCTAATTTTTGTATCTTTAGTAGAGACAGGGTTTCACCATGTTGGCCAGGTTGGTCTCAAACTCCTGACCTCAGGTGATCCACCCGCCTTGGACTCCCAAAGTGCTGGGGTTACAGGTGTGAGCCACTGCAATCAGCTAAACATGCAGTATCTTTAACCAAAATCTGATGTTACATTGTTTTGAACAGTGATCACTTCCATGTCTCTTAAACCGGACTTTCAAAGCAAATGTCTTTAACTTTAAGACCAGGGGAGTTGTGTTTCCAAGTTAGAATGCCACAGGAAAAGCACATTTCTATGGTTAAAGCACCAGCACATTTTGACTTCACTGTGAAACATCATGGGCACCATGCACCACCATAAAATGGTCTTTGGATGGAACTTGAATTTTTTGATACTTTTATTAAAAAGGACTAGGACATCTATTTGGCTGGGAAATATTGATATTGGGGATAATTTTAAGTACTTTAAAATTATGTACTTAAAATACTTTAAGTACATTAAAATTATGTGCTTAAAGTACTTTAAGTACATTAAAGTAAATTTAAAAATGTGGGCACGGTTGCTCACACCTATAATCCTAATACTTGGGGAGGCCAAGGCAGGAGGATCACTTGAGGTCAGGAGTTAGAGACCAGCCCGGCCAACGTGGTGAAACCCCATCTCTACCAAAAATACAAAAATTAGTCGGGCATAGTAGTGGGTGTTTGTAATCCCAGCTACTCAGGAGGCTGAGGCAGGAGAATTGCTTGAACCCTGGAGGCGGAGGTTGCAGTGAGCCGAGATCGCACCACTACACTCCAGCCTGGGTGACAGAATGAGACTGCATCTGAAAAAATAATAATAATAATAATAATAATAATAATACATTTTAAAGCCTTGGGTTTCTGTTATTCAGTGCGGTTATAGGCAAGGGTTTTGGTTTGCAACATATCAGCAGTATAACCTAGGGCAAGTTACTTATCCTCTCTAACTCTAAGTTTCCTATACTGCAAAATGGGCATGATAACACTTCCTAATTAAGGATGTTATGAAGATTAAATAAACCAATGCATTAAGGGACTGAGGTACATAGCAAACTAATATCAATGCCTACTTCTCTTTACCAGTGTTCGGAAGAACTAAATCTGGCCTTGTTCTGAGTCAACTGGGATCTTACACACGTTCTGGCTCCTCCTTTAGCCAAAAGCCCTGTCCTGGGCCCATTCCCCCTTCTTCAGTGGGTTACCATTTAGATTGCATGCTGATATTTTAAAAAACCAGGGATATTCCTTTTTTTTAGTAAGAAAATAAAGATTTAATAATTCATATTCACTATGATTGCAGTGTTTTCTCAAATTGTTTTTCATGTGGTAAAATACATATAACAAATTACCACCTTAGCCATTTTTAAGCGTACAGGTTAGTGGTATTAAATACATTCATAATATTATGTGACCATCACCACCATCCATCTCCAAAGCTCTTTTCCTCTTGTTAAATTGAAACTCTGTACTCATTTAACAATAACTCCTCATTTCTCCCTCCCCCAGACCTGGCAACCATCATTTTACTTTCTATCTCTCTGATTTTCACTGCTCGAAGTACCTCATATAATTGGAATCATACAGCATATGTCTTTTTGTGACTGGCTTATTTTACTTAGCGTAAAGTCATCCGGGTTCATCCACGTTGTAGTACGTGTCAAAACTTTCTTCATTTTTAAGGCTGAATAAGATTCCATTGCAGGCTGGTCGCAGTGACTCATGCCTGTAATCTCAGCACTTTGGGAGGCCGAGGTGGGAGGATCACCTGAGGTCAGGAGTTCAACACCAGCCTGGCCAACAGGGTGAAACCCCGTCTCTATTAAAAATACAAAAATTAGCTGGATGCAATAGCGCGTGCCTGTAATCCCAGCTACTTGGAAGGCTGAGGCATGAGAATAGCTTGAACTCAGGAGGCAGAGTTTGCAGTGAGCCGAGATCACACCTCTGCACTCCAGCCTGGGAGACAGAGCGAGACTCCATCTCAAAAAAAAAAAAAAAAAAAAAAAAGATTGCATTGCATGTACAAACCACATTTTGCTTATCCATTCATCTATCAATGGACACTTGGTGATATGGTTTGGGCTGTGTCCCCAACCAAATCTCATCTTTAACTGTAGCTCCCATAATCCCCATGTGTCATGGGAGGGACCAGGTGGGAGATATTTGAATCATGGAGGTGGATTTTCCCATGCTGTTCTCATGATAGTGAATAAATCTCACAAGATCTGATGGTTTTATAAAGGGCAGCTCCCCTGCAAATGCTCTCTGGCCTGCCGCCATGTAAGGGGTGCCTTTGCTCCTCCTTTGCCTTCCACCATGATTGTGAGGCCTCCCCAGCCATGTGGAACTGTGAGTCCACTAAACGTCTTTTTCTTTATAAATTACCCAGTCTCGGTTATGTCTTTATTAGCAGTGTGAGAACAGACTAATACACTTGAGTTGCTCCCACATTTTAGCTATTGTGTATAATACTGCTGGGAACATGGGTGTATACATATCTCTTTGAGACCCTGAACCAGGCTTATTTGAAACCTCAATCTTGAAGAAACTGATCTGGCTAAGAATGAAGATTATTTGTAGTATCCAGAGCTACACTGTCCATGTGAAAAACTGGTATGAAGATGGAGAAGGGGAAAAAACAAGCTATCGAAACTGTTGAGCATATTACATATTGGGCACTGGGCTGAACACCATACAAACATTACCTGTGCCCTTAGCTCCACTTTCCAGATGAGGAAACCGAGGTTCAATGATGATACGCAACTTAGCCAAGAGCCACAGACGATAATATTTGAACTCACCCACTTAACTCCAAGGTCTGTGATTTCAAAAACAGTTTCACATGCCTCGGTCCTGTGATGCTACCTGCCTGTGAAGGAGAAGTATCTGTACCCTGCTCCTGCTGCCACTTTGTGCCCAACACACCCTAAGAGGACACCAAGGTCAAAGAGGTCTGCGAGTATCTACTGCTTCAGTGCCCACCGGTCAGCATGGAGATGGATTAGTTTATCACTGTGTCTTACCTGTCTGTTGTAGGTCAGGGTTCCCCAGGAAAAAGACTCTGAGATTTGTGCATAAGAGATTCATCAGGAAGTGCTCTATGGAACAATATCTGTGAGGAATGAGGGATACAAGAGAAACACCTCACCCAATCCCACAGGGCACTCTGATACCAGGATGGCCCTTGTGAATTATACCACCTTGAGGCAAGGGAGGAGGCAGACTTTTTTTGAGACAGGATCACGCTCTGTTGGCCACGCTGCAGTTCAATGATGTGATCATGGCTCACTGCAGCCTCAACCTCCTGGGCTCAAGTGATCCTCCCACCTCTGCCTCCTGAGTAGCTGGAACTACAGACATACACCACCACACCCAGCTAATTAAAAAAAATTTTTTTGTAGAGGCGGGGTCTTGCTATGTTGCCTAGGCTGCGCAGACTGTTAATCTCTCCTATTGACCATATTTCTGCAGGATGCCTGTGGTTGGGGATGGGGGCATGATTTTAATAACCCAAGGAGAGTGACTTAGCTGAGAGCCATCAGCCATCAAGAACTAGAGGGATGAGTGTGTCAGTCTAAGGGGAACTGGGTGGTCACTACAGCATTCACTATAATAGTTCCTTCCTTCTTGCCCCCTCCTCCTTCCTGGGCATTCTGTCCCATGCAAAGAGGTTAATTCTAGAGACTGGGAATGGGGGAATGGCAGTAATCACATCTCCTGGGATGTTACAAGCTGCATTCAGTCCTGTTCCTATCTGATAAATTATGTGATGGAGGTGGGGACAGGGGAATGGTACCCAGACTCCTGCCAGCTTGGTTGCAGCGGCACAGAAGCACATCTAATCCCAAAGCACCACACTTTGGGCGTTTTATTTGCATCCCTGGGATTTTTCAGTTTAAAAAAAAAAATTCCCTATGTGAGAAAAAAAAGGAGTCAGAAAATAGTCTAAAAGCACATTACCAGGAAATTGTTTCTACTGTGTTTATGACTGTTCTTAATGTTTTATGAATATGCTAAAAAAAATGCTCCGGCATATTTCCTTGGGCACTCTAGTTAATTACTTATTCTGAGTGCTTCTACTCCATTCCCTGCAAAATGTGTTGTGCATTAATTCTGATTATGTACAAAAACCCACCTGCAAGGAAAAACTCTGAATCAGTAATGCTGATAAAATGAGCAGCCCTCCTGGGGCTCCACTGAGAAGGAGGATACTGGACAGAATTAGAATCTTGTAGCTAGGGCTATTCATAATATCATTAACATAAAGGCAATTAAATGAGTTTTTAACCTACAACCCTTTATTGTTATTAATGAACATTAGAAAAACACAGGAGATAAAATTGGTAATTATCTCTGCACCAAGCTATGCAATAATGTGTTTAAATATAAAAACAAAACAAATGATTATTGTTAGTATTTTCAGTAGCAGAAACCCCAGGAGCAGCTCCATCATATTTAATCACATGGGCCCACACCAAGAGGGTTAATTAAAAGAGGGTTTTTCCTTCTATGTGCCTGGTTGTTCAGTTTAATATGGAATCAACAAACGTAAATGTAAATTTGCAAAATGTCCTGAGCAGTTGTTTCTGCCTGCAGGTTAACCACCTTTACAGAAACACTGACTAATTCCTCCTCCTTCAGGACAATGGTCTATGGCTCCATAACTAAGTTTTTCCTTTCTGAAAAAATTACCTCACAACACTTTCAAAGCCCCTTTCAAGAACAACTGTATAAATCCAGGTTCATTGCCTAAGCTTGCTGTTCAATAAAAATAATTTAAGCATTTGAAGAGACATGTAGATTTAAAAAGTAATAATAAATGAGATTGCATCACTATGCCATATTCAAAGAGCCTCCAATTTAATTTTTTTCTTTCTTTATGCAAACTCTACCTATAAATAAGCCCCCCTAGATAGAGCTTGTTTATGAGGCTACAGCAGCTAATGTATGGTGGAACACCCTGCATCTAATAATAGTTTTCCATTGATTAATGCAGTTTGTATAGCTTACAATTGAAAATGTTAGTATCACATCCCTTAAAATTTGTTCCAAACTGGCTTTGTTTCCAAAGCCCATTTTTAAGGTGATGCATACTTCTAATTTGTCTTTACAGTGGAGCTCAGGGCAAACAATGCCACACAAGTGTGACCCTTGGAAACAGATTTTGAACAACTGCCATGTGGCAAAGCTAGTGCTTTTTGTGTTCACTTGATTTTTCTCATATATCCAATTCTACAAAATAATATAATAACTGCTGCTTATCTTTTTTAAAAATAAAATAACTGTAGCAACAACAGATTACATTTGTATATTACTTTACAGTTTACAAAACACTTCGAACAACCGAGAGACACAGAGATGAAAATTATGACAACCCACATTCACTTTCATATTTCATAGGCCTCCTCTATCTCATACATTGTATTACATAGATTGAGCTTCCCTACCTATATGCAAACCCCTTAAGGGTTGAAAGTGAGCCACAAGTGCCAGGATCAGAATTTAGCTATGGGAAATAAAGGGGAGCAATTTTCTTTTTTAAAAAAAGTTGATTACGCCACCCAAAGCTGCTGGGGCACAGAATTTAAGGCCAAGGATGAATCCCACCTGGCCAACTATCTCATAGATCATTAGAGGCAAAGTCAAGTTAATCAGCAACAGCATTGACGAGGCACAAGGTGAGCCCCTCAATTCTCTCCCAATCTGCATTTTAGAAGGAAGGAGATACCAGCGTCTGGGGCAGTGGAGTGAGGCAGAGCAGCAGGAATTGCCATAAGGTGCCACTCCCTTCCGTACCAGCTTGGTGCGCTGTGTCCTGGCTGAACTGAGAGAGCAGCGCTGCAGGCAGCCCCAGGAGCACACACAGCTGCCCGGTCTGTTCTACATGGACCCATTGCCAGTGTCAGATAAATCCACAGTAGTGCTTTTACCTTCTCAGTTCCAGATTATGGTTCTCATAAAGGCCAAGACACGTTCTCTGTCTGTAGTCACCCTTTGGCCACTGCCCTGAGCTGGGATCAAGTCACGACACATGGTGCTTCCCTGGGATCTAGGAAAGTCAGGCTGCGAGCAGGGGCCTTGACAGGATGGGTCTCTGTTTATGAAATATCTTTGTGCTGAAACTGTACTTTTAGATGTAGAGCAAGAGGTAAGTGACTTTTCCCTGTAAACTGAGAAAGGTTTCTTTGAACACACGGAGCTTTGGCGTAGGGGGTGGAAGGGGAGAAGTATTCATTAATTTGCATTTTCAAGTTCCATTATTCCTGATCCTTCAGAACATGCTGCCCGGCTGGTGCCTCTGCCATGTGGCAGACGCAAGCTCAAGGTCAACCTCCGGCTGTTAGCCAAACAATTGGGATCCGCAGCATACTAAACTTCCCCCTTTCTTGTCACCCTCCCTGGCTATTAACCACCCCTAGGGCACCCTCAGGGGCCGCAAATTTTCTCCTGGCGCCTCCTCTGACTTGTGAAAATTCTAGAGGCCTGTGAGGTGAATGAAGAGCAAGCACAGGGCCATATGCAGGGCCTTTGATGATCTGACATCAGACAGCCGAGGGAGGAGGGACGGTGGCTGGGTGGCTGCTGTATTGTCCACCCTTTGATTTGACTCATTCTGGCTGCCCTGCATGGCTGCTGCCAGTGGGCTGGCCAGAGAGAAGGTGGCCAAACAGCAGAACAATGGCACAGCCTTTCACAGCTGGAAAATCATTTTTTAAAGACCTCCAGGAGGCACCAGTTGGTCCTGGCAGCTGATATTTGATCTAGGGAGTGTGGAGCAGCTGATGCCAAAGTAGGAGTCTCCGGCCCCATTCCAACTGCAGGCTGGCTATGGAGCTGCTCGTTCACTCACCTTCCTTCTGCACCAAAAAAGCCTGGGGCATATCTCCATGCTAAATCTTCTGTATTCAAAGACAGAGTCACCTGAGCTCTTCTACCCCTCCCTCCCCATCCCAACACACACTCATTTTTCACCAAGCTCTCAGAAAGAAAAACAATAAATGCTATTCATAAGACAGATTTCTGCAAGAAAGAATGTCAATTTCACATTCCAGATACTCCGAGAAACAGGAAAATTCTTTGCAAGTGGTCCTGCTTGGACAATTTTGATAGGCTATTTATCTATGCCCATGAGAGTGACACTCATTCACTTAAAAGTGACAGTTGCTTTTCAAAAAATACTAGTTTGATTACAATTTGTCTGGAGTCAGTGCAATTTGGTCTAAGTTTAAATGACTACAATTAAGAGCGTATTATATTTAGAGTAACCATATAGTTAATCATCCAAACTATGACATTTTTTATTTTTTATTTTATTTTATTGAGACGGAGTCTCACTCTGTTGCCCAGACTGGAGTGCAGTGGTGTGATCTTGGCTCACTGCAACCTCCATCTCCTGGTTTCAAGTGATTCTCCTGCCTCAGCCTCCCGAGTAGCTGGGATTACAGGCACCCGCTATCACGCCCGCGTAATTTTTGTATTTTTAGTAAAGACAGGGTTTCACCATGTTGGCCAGGCTGGTCTCAAATTCCTGACCTCAAGTGATCCACCCGCTTCGGTCTCCCAAAGTGCTGGGATTACAGGTGTGAGCCACTGCGCCCTGCCCAAACTATGACAATTTTTAGAGTGAAAGGGGACTATTATTAACCCCAAAACTGGCATAAACTGCATTGTGTACTAGTGAAACTGGGATTTCTGCATCTTCCTATTGTTTTCACATCATCCTCACAATATCCTTTTCAGAGTAAAGAGTCCAGAAACCACAGAGGACAAATCTACTTTCTATTATTAGTCTGATCTTCTCACTTTTAAAAGGGAGAAACACTTGAAGTTTCAAACCACACATCTAACCACTACATAGCAAAATGGGAACAAGCGTAAAACTCACATTGTCAGGTTTTGGAAAAAGGACTGAAGTTGGAGTCAGGATGTGTAGTTTAAATCCTAGTGTTATGAAAACAGGTCCCAATCCAGACCCCAAGAGAGGGTTCTTGGACCTCGCACAAGAAAGAATCTGGGGCAAGTCCATAGAGTAAAGTGAAGGCAAGTTTATCAAGAAAGTAAAAGAATAAAAGAATGGCTACTCTATAGGCAGAGCAGCGATGTGGGCTGCTCAGCTGAATATACTTATAGTTATTTCTTGATTATATGCTAAACAGGGGGTGGACTACTCATGAGTTTTCTAGAAAGGGGTGGGGATTTCCCTGGAACTGAGGATTCCTCCTCCTTTTAGACCATATATGGTAACTTCCTGACATTGCCATGACATTTGTAAATTGTCATGGTGCTGGTGGGAGTGTCTTAGCATGTTAATGCCTTATAATTAGCATATAATGATCAGCCAGGATGACTAGAAGTCACATTCTTTTTTTTTATTATTTTATTTATTCATTTATTATTTATTTATTTGAGACAGGGTCTTACTCTGTTGCCCAGGCTGGAGTGCAGTGGCACAATCTCGGCTCTCTGCAACCTCCACCTCCCGGGTTCAAGCAATTCTTCTGCCTCAGCCTCCCAAGTAACTGGGATTACAGGTACTTGCCACCACGCCCAGCTAACAGAAGTCACTTTCATCGCCGTCTTGGTTTTGGTGAGTTTTGGCCAGCTTTTTTACCACATCTTGTTTTATCAGCAGGGTCTTTGTGATCTGTATCTTGTGCCAACCTCCTATCTCATCTTGTGACTAAGAATGCCTGACCTTTTGGGAAGGCAGCCCAGTAGGTCTCATCTTCATTTTACCCAGCCTGTATTCACGATGGAGTCGCTCTGATTTGAATGCCTCTGACACTAGCTCAGCTGCTCCTGATGCTGCTATAACATCTATTACTACTACTATTACCCCTGGTAGTAGTACTATTACTACTAATGCTACTATTACTCCTACTGTTACTATTTCTACTAAGAGCTACTATTTATTGAACACTTACAGTGTACCAGGCACTGTGTTAATTGAAAACCTGTGCAAAGCCTCATAATAGTCTCAATAAGGAGGTTAAACAAGGGTTTACCATATGATAATTAGGTACCTTATAGGCACAATAATCTATGATGTAAGTATTGTTATCATTCTCATTTAAGAGAGGAGGAAACTGAGCCTCTGGAAAGTTGAATAGGTCTGATACAAAGCTCACATTCTTGACCACTATACCACATTGCTACAAAGAGCTTGCCACCTCTTCTTCCGGCTCCCCAATAGCATTCTCTCAGTGTTGGCTCTTAAATATTTATATATGCATAACATAAAATTATGTGGCTTCACAAGCCTTCAAAAATGTAGAAGGCATGACCAATGATCCACAGTAAAGATGATGTAGGGCAAAATAGCTGAGGATGAAGATCACTAAGATTCCATGTAAATCGGAATCATTAGAACAGACTACAAGGCCCAAATAAATCACGAATGCAGAGGAGTGCCTGGCACTTGGTCGACCTCAGTGGATATTAGTCGAGTAATCTGCCCATCAGATGCTCACAATCCACCTCTATATCACTGTGCAGCTTCTGCTTAAGCATTTCCAGGGACAGGTTGCTCACTACCCACAAAGGGAAGCCATTTCCTTTTACAGCAGGGATGGTGATTATAAAATATTTTCTTATGCTAAGCCAAAATTCCAACTTCCTGTAATTGCCAGTCTTTGATCTTCGTTGTACTCTTTACGTACCTACATAATACGTTCTCTGCTCCACATATTTCCCAATAGAGAAACATCTCTATTTACCAACAAGTTATAAATTGATACCTGTCCTTGGGTCCTTTGGTTTCCAAGTCCACAGAGGCGAAGAAGGGTTTCTCTTTGCAGTCTCTGGATGAATTTTCACAAAATAGAAATATGAGTTGATATTTCAAAGCTTTACAACCAAGCGTAGTCTCTTCTTTACTGCTAGTTCTATTGGGCCTCCTTTTCCATTTATAATCTAGCATTATCTTTTTTTCACATATGCTTTTCTTTTTTGAAAATATAATTTTAAGTTCCAGGATATATGTGGAGGATGTGCAGGTTTGTTACACAGGTAAACGTGGGCCATGGTGGTATACCTATCAACTCATCACCTAAGTATTAAGCCCCACATGCCTTAGCTATTTGTCACGATGCTCTCCCTCACCCTGCCCTTCCAACAGGGCCCAGTGTGTGTTGTTCCCCTGCCTGTGTCCATGTGTTCTCATTGTTCAGCTCCCATATATAAGTGAGAACATGTGGTGTTTGGTTTTCTGTTCCTGTGTTAGTTTGCTGAGGATAATGGCTTCTAGCTCCATCCATGTCCTTGAAAAGGACATGATGTCATTCCTTTTTATGGCTGCATAGTATTCCATGGTGTATATGTAGCACATTTTCTTTATCCAGTCTATTATTGATGGGCCTTTGGGTTGATTCCATGTCTCTCCTGTTGTGAATAGTGTTCCAATAAACATATGCATGCATATATCTTTATAAAGAATGATTTATATTCCTTTGGGTATATACTCAGTAATGGGATTGCTGGGTCAAATGGTATTTCTGGTTCTAGATCTTTGAGGAATCACCACACCATCTTCCACAATGGTTGAACTAATTTACATTCCCACTAACAGCATAAAAGCTTTCCTATTTCTCCACAGCCTCACCAGCATCTGTTGTTTCTTGACTTTTAATAATCACCATTCTGACTGGCATGAAATGGTATCTCATTGTGGTCTTCATTTGCATTTCTCTAATGATCAGTGATGTTGAGCTTTCATGTTTGATGGCTACATAAATGTCTTCTTTTGAAAAGTGTCTGTTCATGTCCTTTGCCCACCTTTTGATGGGATTGTTTTTCTCGTGTAAAAGTGTTTAAGTTCCTTGTAGATTCTGGATAGTAGACCTTCGTCAGATGGATAGATTGCAAAAATTTTCTCCCATTCTGTAGGTTGTCTATTTACTCTGATGATAGTTTCTTTTGCTGTACAGAAGCCCTTTAGTTTAATTAGATCCCATTTGTTAATTTTTGCTTTTGTTGCAGTTGCTTTTGATGTTTTTGTCATGAAATCTTTGCCTGTGCCTATGTCCTGAATGGTATTGCCTGGATTTTCCTCTAGGGTTTTTATAGTATTGGGTTTTACATTTAAGTCTCTTTGTTTTTATTATTATTATACTTTAAGTTCTGGGGTACATGTGCAGAACGTGCAGGTTTGTTACATAGGTATCCATCTTGAGTTAATTTTTGTATAAGGTATGAGAAAGGGATTCAGTTTCACTTTTCTGCAGATGGCTAGCCAGTTTTTCCAGCACCATTTATTAAATAGGGAATCCTTTCCCCATTGCTTGCTTTTGTCCGGTTTGTCAAAGATCAGATGGTTGTAGATGTGTGGTCTTATTTCTAAGATATCTATTCTGTTCCATTGGCCTATGTCCCTGTTTTTGTACCAGTACCGTGCTGTTTTGGTTATTGTAGACTTGTATAGTTTGAAATTGGGTAGCGTGATGCCTCCAGCTTTGTTCTTCTTGCTTAGGATTTTCTTGGCTATATGGACTCTTTTTTGGTTCCATATGAATTTTAAAGTAGTTTTTTCTAAATCTGTGAAGAATGTCAATGGTAGTTTAATGGAAATAGCATTGAATCTATAAATTACTTTGGGCAGTATGGCCATTTTCACAATATTGATTCTTCCTATCCACGAGCATGAAATGTTTTTCCATTTGTTTGTGTCCTCTCTTATTTCCTTGAGCAGTGGTTTGTAGTTCTCCTTGAAGAGGTCCTTCACTTCCCTTGTTAACTGTATTCCTAGGTATTTTATTCTCTTCATAACAATTGTCAATGGGAGTTCATTCATGATTTGGCTCTCTGCTTGTCTGTTGTTGGTGTATAGTAATGCTTGTGATTTCTGCACATTGATTTTGCATCCTGAGACTTTGCTGAAGTTGCTTATCAGCATAAGGAGCTTTTGGGTTGAAATGATGGGGTTTTCTAGATGTAGGATCATGTCATCTGCAAACAGGGACAGTTTGACTTCCTCTCTTCCTATTTCAATACCCTTTATTTCTTATTGCCAGGTTTCTCTTGCCAGTTTGCCCTGGCCAAAACTTCCAATACTATGTTGAATAGGAGTGGTGAAAGAGGGCATCCTTGCCTTGTGCCAGTTTTCAAGGGGAATACTTCCAGCTTTTGCCTGTTTAGTATATTAGCTGTGGGTTGGTCATAAATGGCTCTTACTATTTTGAGATATGTTCCATCAATACCTAGTTTATTGAGAGTTTTCAACATGAAGTGATGTTGAATTTTATTGAAGGCCTTTTCTGCATCTATTGAAATAATCATGTGGTGTTTGTCTTTAGTTCTGTTTATGTGATGAATTATATTTATTGATTTGCATATTGTTGAACCAGGCTTGCATCCCAGGGATGAAGCTAATTTCATCGTGGTAGATAAGCTTTTTGATGTGCTGCTGGATTTGGTTTACCAGTATTTTATTGAAAAATTTTGCATCAATGTTCATCAGGGATATTGGCTTGCAGTTTCCTTTTCTTTGTTGCATCTCTGCCAGGTTTTGGTATCAGGATGATGCTGGCTTCATAAAATGAGCTGGAGAGAAGTCCCCTCTTTTCAATTGTTTGGAATAGTTTCAGAAGAAATGATACCAGCTCTTCTTTGTACTTCTGGTAGAATTCAGCTGTAAATCTGTCTGGTCCTGGGTTTTTTTTTTTTTTTTTTGGTTGGTAAGCTATTTATCACTGCCTCAATTTCAGAACCTGTTATTGGTCTATTCAGGGATTCAATTTCTTCCTGGTTTAATCTAGCGTTACGTATGCAATTCATCTGTTGAGTCACAGAAGCTTCCTTTCCTGTTGATCTCTGTCAGTGTCATGGAAACCCCTTAGCAGGGTTGGTTATTAATAGTACATAGTTGTACTAAGTTAGTATGTCATCTGTACTTAGCTCCTCACCATTCATTTTGATGCTGTAGAAAATCAAATGTCCTCCAACTTAGGAACCCTCCGTGGCTGGGGACAAACTTTCAATATCAATGTGTTCAACAAACTGAGGCTCAAAGTTCTCAAACTAAATCCTTGGCTTCTACATCATAGTCTTGGAAACCCACTTTCATCCCCTTTTGAAAACTATAATTATATTTGCTCATTTCCAATTTTCCTGGGATGCAGTAGGTTCATAAAAATCCTCAATATTAGTCAATATTCTCCTTTCCATCCTCTTACCAATACTTTAATGAACATCTTATATGTAAAGCTTTTGTTTCTCCATCAAAAAAATAAAAAAGGAGCAGAGAGAAATCAGATCCAGCCTATAGAAAACCACAGGTAATGAAGACCCACTGTAGTAACATTATACTTCTGAATCTGCTAGATATCCATTATGTGAGATATGTACATAATATGTATGCTCCAGATTAACTCTGGATTCAGGCAGAATTGGGTTCTGTACATGATCCATTTATCCTATGACCTCATGAGGTGCCAAAGAGCATTTTATAGATGGAAAAAGACAGACCAAGGGAGCCTTGCCCCCACAGCTCCCCAGCTTGTGAATCAGGATTCACGTGTGGCTGGTTCATCCAGTAATTCACTAAACAAATTAACAAAAATGACCAATGAGCATAGAATTCAGATTTTAATGGATTTAGCACCAAGCATTTTTCCTTTATATGTGCACACAGAACACACACTCTGTGTCTCAGCATTCTCAGCTCTCGGTGAGCAGATTCAGGGGTGATTTCTCAGTCTTGGTTACACTCTAGGAAAAACACAGGCAACTTTGATTGTACTATTGATGAAATCCTATTCCATATACATTTCTGGAATGTTGTACCAGGTCTCCTTTGGCTGGAGATGTACCTGTTGCATTGGCAACATTTTGGCATTTGAACAATAGGCAAGCATCTGAACACCTATGTCTACATAGATGATTTTTCATATTGGTTATTTGAATCTTGATTTGAATTCCTACCCCAGGAACACTATGCAAGTGTCTGGGAGAAGAAATCTTGCATAGCAATGGCGATAAAATCTCTCTTCAGCCAGGCTTTTTCTTTGGCGTATGTGTGTGTGTGTGTGTGTGTTTCCATCCACTTGTGCATGCATTTACTCATGTGTGTATACACATACAAGTACACGCATATATACACTTGATGGATAATTTTTGAGCGCTTACCAAGTGCCAGGCCCAGTGCTAATTGCTGTCAATCAAATTAATATAAAAGATTTTAAAAATCCACAGTGCAGTAAGAAAGGCAAATAAACAAGTACTATAAAAGAAATAGAAAGTCTGAGGAATAGGTGTGCACAGACAGGAGAGGGTGTCAGGGAGGGCTTTAATTGAGCTGGGTCTTTAAAGATAAGTAGACATCTGCTAAGTAAATTAAAAGAGAGGGTAGTCCAATCAGAGAAGAGTCCACACAAAGATTTGAAGAGTGTGGCATTTCAGGGGACAGTGGGAGGTTAATGTAGTGTAAGATAAGGCAGACAGCAATAAGGGGAGGACAATGAAGCTGATGGAAGCAGGAGCACATCTGGAAGGGGCTCCAACATCAGGTCTGAGAGTCTGAGCTTTATTGTGTAGGCATATGAGAGGCTGACTCCATCTGGGCAGTGATCTCAGGTTGCAAATGGTCATGGAAGAGATACCCCTATAAGCTTCTCAGGAACATTATATAGAGAAAGTATTACATATATTACTAAAGCTACATTGTGCCTGTCAGGATTCCCCAACCTCAGCACTACTGACATTTTGGGCCAGATAATTCTTTGTTGTGGGGGGCTGGCCAGTGCATTGTAGCATGTTCAGCAGCATCCCTGAATGCTCACTAGATGCCAGTGGCTCTCACCCTCAATTTGTGACAACCAAAAATGTCTCTAGGCATTGCCAAATGTCTCCTGGGGACAAAATTGCTCCTCGTTGAGAACCACTGGTATACTTCTTGTGGTAGGTTCTATGCTAGGAAACTCTTCCAGAGGCAAAGTAGAAGTATAGAGTGAGTTGGAGTGGAAAAAGAAACACTTCAGTGTAATCTACAGTGGTTGGGGGCAGTCTGCTGTTCCAGATTCCACTTTAAAGAAATCCAGAATTTTTTTCTGTCATGTAGCCTATACATCCCAGGTAAACTCTATCTTTTGACTGTGTAGTTAGGTAATCTTATTCTGCCTGTTGGCCCAGGGCCACATGAGACCAGAGCACCCACTCTGAAGACTACCCTTTAGCCAAGTGTATTAGGAAAGTAAAACCTGATATACCCTGGCATCCAGTCAAATAGACTTTGTTGTCACAGGTAATTTTTACACGAGAAGAATACAAAGATCAAGCCTGCTTTCAGGAAAATGAGCAGTGACTGTGAGGCACATGTACTGGAATGAGAAGAGATGAGAGTCAGGCCCAGGAGCTCTAATAAGGAGGCTGCTCCTATACTCAAGGCAAGAAGTGCTGAAAACTTGACTGAGGAAGTGACAGTAGGAATGGGAGGAAAGGGTCATCCCAGAGGACAGTTCCACAGTAAAATGACAGAATTTACCAGCCAATCAAATGGGAACAGAGAAGTAGGACCTGTGCATGACTCCGTTCTGTCTGACCTTGGAGACTGGTTGCACTCTAATGCTATTGACCACCTGGAATAGAAAGAGACCAAATTCAATTTGATTCCTGTTGCTTTGTTGATCTACGATAAAATAATTTGCTGAGTCATTTTAAGAGTGGCCATTATAGTTACAACTAATTAATAAATCCAGAGCCATTATAATCACCATTAATTCTTACTAACTTCATAGTATCCCATATTAATTCCTTTGGAAATAAAGAACTAGAATATTCATGTCTTGCCCTCCAGAAATTCTGATCAAATTAAAAAGACATACATTTATTTAAAAATTGAATTATAAAACAAAACAAGACTATCAAAGATAGTCCAAATAAGCAACCCATGTGTTTCTGGCAATGAGTTCTGTGAGTTCAGAAAAGGGCCAGAGTAGAAACCCTCACCCGGAGCTTAGTCAGATGGAGGCCAACCTTACGGGTTGACATTGAACAAGTATATGGTATGTTCTATCCCTTAGAACTGGGACTCAAAATAAGGTCTGGGATCCCTGGGGATATTCCAGACTATTTCACAGGGGTCTGTGAGGTCAAAACTATTTTCAGATCATATCAAGACTTTATTTATCTTTTTCTCTCTCATTCTGACATACGTTTTCAGAGGAGTTTTTCAGAAGTCAGGTGATGTGATGACATCCTTATTCTGATAGTGCATGAAATGTGTCCTTTTGTATCGAGTTTTTAAATGTTCCCAGTTTTAGCTTCTAACATGATAAATCTATCTATCTATCTATCTATCTATCTATCTATCTATCTATCTATCTGTCATCTATCTATCTATCTCACATTAGCCCACTGATATGGTTTGGCTGTGTCTCCACTCAAATCTCACCTTGAATTGTAGCTCCCATTATCCCCACATGTTGTGGGAGGTATCAGGTGGGAGGTAATTGAATCACGGGGTGGGTTTTTCCCCATGCTGGTCTCCTGATAGTAAATAAGTCTTATGAGATCTGATGGTTTTATAAAAGGGCAGTTCTCAGGCAACCTGCAGAATGGGAGAAAATTTTTGCAATCTGCCCATCTGACAAAGGGCTAATATCCACAGTCCACGAAGAACTTACACAAATTTACAAGAAAAAATCAAACAATCCCATCAAAAAGTGCTCAAAGGATATGAACCGACACGTCTCAAAAGAAGACATTTATGCAGCCAACAGATACATGAAAAAATGCTCATCATCACTGGTCATTAGATAAATGCAAATCAAAACCACAATGAGATACCATCTCACACCAGTTAGAATGGCAATCATTAAAATGTCAGGAAACAACAGGTGCTGGAGAGGATGTGGAGAAATAGGAATGCTTTTACACTGTTAGTGGGAGCGTAAACTACTTCAACCATTGTGGAAGACAGTGTGGTGATTCCTCAAGGATCTAGAACTAGAAATACCATTTGACCCAGCCATCCCATTACTGGGTATATACCCAAAGGATTATAAATCATGCTACTATAAAGACACATGCACGCATATGTTTATTGCGGCACTATTCACAACAGCAAAGACTTGGAACCAACCCAAATGTCCATCAGTGATAGACTGGATTAAGAAAATGTGGCACATATACACCATGGAATACTATGCAGCCATAAAAAAGGATGAGTCCATGTCCTTTTTAGGGACATGGAAGAAGCTGGAAACCATCATTCTGAGCAAACTGTCACAAGGACAGAAAACCAAACACCACATGTTCTCACTCATAGGTGGGAATTGAACAATGAGAACACTTGGACACAGGGCGGGGAACATCACACACCAGGACCCGTCGTGGGGTGGGGGGAGGGGGGAGGAATAGCATTAGGAGAAATACCTAATGTAAATGACGAATTAGTGGGTGCAGCAAACCAACATGGCACATGTATACATATGTAACAAACCTGCATGTTGTGCACATGTACCCTAGAACTTAAAGTATAATTTTTTTAAAAAAAGGCAGCTATCCTGCACACACTTTCTTGCCTGCTGCCATGTAAGATGTCCCTTTGCTCTTCCTTTGTCTTCCTTTGATTGTGAGGCCTTTCCAGCCACAGAACTGTGAATCCATTAAACTTGTTTCCTTTATAAATTATCTAGTTTCAGGTATATCTTTATTAGCAGCATGAGAACAGACTAATATGCCCACAAAGAGCTCTTTAGAGTCCTCGCTAAAATTTTTAAGAGTGTAAAGGGGTCTTTGGACGAAAAAGCTTGGGAACTACTGCCTTAGAAAGACTACTAAAAGGTATGCTTGACTCCAGCTGACCAAGCTGCAGCATGTCACCTCAGTAACCCAATGCTTTGCCCTAGGCCTTTTCACCGTGTTGGCTCAAAATCTCTTCTGTTGCTGGCAACTTAGCTTCTCTATACATCTGAAGTCACTATTCTGTCTCCTACTTTTGCTTTGTTGCTGATAGAAAATGATTTTTGCTCAGTGTTTCCTCACTCTTGTCTCCTTAATATGAGCTGGTATCCTAGACTTCAAGACCTCAGTCAGAAACACAGCTCATATACTTTACAATTCTACAGAGGTACTTATATTAATATTTTTTGAAGTATCTAAATTGAATCAGATTCTATTATCTTTCCAAACAAGATAAAAACCTCAGAACAATATGTCTGTCCCCAAAATTATCCACCCCAATTAAAATCCTTGTAATTGTTTAGAATTTTAGTTCTGGCCGGGCGCGGTGGCTCACGCCTGTAGTCCCAGCACTTTGGGAGGCCGAGGCGGGTGGATCACGAGGTCAGGAGATCGAGACCATCCTGGCTAGCACAGTGAAACCCCGTCTCTACTAAAAAAAATACAAAAAGTTAGCCCGGCGTGGTGGCGGGCGCCTGTAGTTCCAGCTACGCGGGAGGCTGAGGCAGGAGAATGGCGTGAACCCGGGAGGCGGAGCTTGCAGTGAGCCGAGATCGCGCCACTGCACTCCAGCCTGGGCGACAGAGCGAGACTCCGTCTCAAAAAAAAAAAAAAAAAAAAAAGAATTTTAGTTCTAACTTGTTTTATGTAAAAAATTATTGATAGTATTATAGTTAATATTATTGTACTACCTATTTACATTTAGATTTGGGTATTAGATTTGTGAGAATCTGAGGGTTGTAAGTTTTCAGAGTCTTTGTCTATCTGAAAATATGATTATTTCATCCTCACTCTTGAATAATAATTTGGCTGAGCATTGCAAATAGTATATTTCTGGTTACAACCTTGGGTAATGAGCGAAGTGATTTTCGTTCCTGTTCACAAACACGCAAAAGAGACTTTGGCTTCCTGCTTCATGTGGGGAGCCTAGTCCCAGTTTCCTACCACATGCAGCAGGTGTTAGGTGCCAGTCCCTAAGCTGGTGTTAAGACTCCAACCTTGGTGGCCTTATTCACTCTGGGCTCCCCATGCGCTGTGTGCAACTTCAGTTCTTGCTAACCACTGGGTTTTCCTTTCAGTTTGTGATCCATAAAGATTTTCCTTTTATGCTTTAGATTGTGGCCATGCATTTATATATACATATATATTTAATATTGAATCTATCATTCCTATGTGTTTGGAGAATAGTGATGTTTCTGCGTGTGCTCAACTCACCATCTACAGGTCTAAGCCCATATCCTTACAATGGAGCCAGGGGATATATTTGCCAAGGTCTAGAAATACTCAATCTTTTTGACTTACCAAAGCAAGCACAAAATGCAAAGCACTAATTTAGATTTTGTTAAAGATCTTAAATTAAACCTGAGCAATGCTGCATTTGGATTGGTTATTGCAAATTAAACAGAACTATTTCATTTACATTTATGGTCATGTAGGTTAATTAAAAATTTCTCTTTAGAAATACAGCCCCCAAGACTCTATGTAATTTAAATAGGTTCTACATTCATGCAGAGTGAGAATGGCAGTTTCAATATTTAATTCTTGCTTCGTAAACTTTGAAGGCTAAAAACACATCATCCCCAAGTTCTGAAATCTCTTTATGTTGGAAACAACTCACTAAAGGCAACTTGGAGTTGCTAGGTAACTTGGTGTCTGTGGAAAGCTTCTGATAAAATATATTTAAATCAGATTTCCTGGAGTAGATGGGCAAACTGAAGTGGAAAATAAATTCAAATGATCTGATATTGGCTTTTCATGCTAAAACTAAAATCTCCTTGCAGTCAATGCTCACAGAGATCTTCTTAACTTTAGGGTGGCCTTGCTGCACAGAGCATCACATCTCATTCCCCACAACATGATGCCATCTGAGCTTTGTGAGCTGAATTCCTTTCTAGCAATTGGGAAAGATCCCTGAAGAAGAAACACTGCATGGAGAAGAGTCTGAATGTGTCTGCTTTCCCCACTTCTTCACTGGGTACAATCCTTTCTCATAAGTTAATGGACCTGGTTGGGGTGGTCTTGTCTTTAGTTCTCCCAGATCATAATAATAAAATCTAATTATAAAAGTAGGGTTGAGCTGCTGGGAAGTGAATCAGCTAAGTTACAATCCCCTAGTCTTCAACGGCTCAGGCCAGAAACTCAGAAAACAGAAAAAACTGTGGACTTACTCAGTGAATGCACATACTATAAGGTAGCTATAAGCATCACCCAATGATTGAATTGTACTGTTTGAGCTTACATAGGTTGAGAATAAATAGAAGCTGCCAGTTATTTTTTGATATTTTTGTCTGTGACCAGAGGGTAGGTCATGGGACTGGTGGGGGTTATATATAATCTTCTATGAGGAAGACTTCAGGAATCTTTTTCTGAAGGAGAAACTTCAGTCACCCTACAACCCACAAAAGTCACTTCTTTGCTGGTCTCTATAATCTTTTAGGGTTGGTGAATTTGTACAAAAATGATACAAAAGGAATCGGTAGTTAACTTCTTAGTTCTGGAACTGATTAGCAAAGAATGCTCAAATTCCCAGAAATGATGCCCCAGAGAAGTGTCATCACCTCTGTAATGACATGCAAATGCAGATGAAATTAAAGAAGAAAATGATTATTGGCCAGCTCAGTGGCTCACACCTGTAATCCCAGCATTTCAGGAGGCCAAGATGGGAGGATCGCTTGAGTCCAGGAGTTCATGACCAGCCTGGGCAACAAAGTGAAACTCCTTCTTTACAAAAAATAATAAAATAAAACAAAAATGAGCCTTGGGTGGTGGCATGCACCTGTAGTCCCAGCCAGCTACTCTGGAGGCTGAGGCAGGAGGATACTTGAGACCAGGAACTTGAAGCTGCAGTGAACCATGATTGCACCACTACACTCCAGCCTGGGCGGCAGAGTAACCTGTCTCAAAAAAAAAAAAAGAAAGAAAGTGATTATCAAACTCCAGCATATGTGTCTCTTGTTACCTCACTGTAAGAAAAGGGCATACCAGGAAGAGGAGACACCCCAGTGAGAAGCAGGTATAAACCAGAATGTCACGTTAGGAAATTGAAGTTAAGGGAAATGGCTCGTGCTGAGTGGCTACCGTCTGGCAGGCAATGTACTAGGTCCTTCAATTGCATCATTTCACTTAACTATTAAAGCAGTTACAGAAGGTTTTTTTTTTTTTTTTTCCATTTCACGGGACAGAAAACTGAGGCCCCAAAGGGCCTACTAGTTTAAAAGTGGTCACAGGGCTAATAAATGACAGAGCCAGGATTCAGAAACCTTTCCGCCTGATTTCAAAGCCCAGGCTACTTTGTCAGGAGACTCAGGAACCTTGGGAGGGAGTGGAATCACAGACACTCTCACATGCTGCTAATGGGAGTGTAAATTGGTTCAAATTTTAGCAATATATGTCAAAATGTTAAATGTACACACCATGAAATTTAGCAAAATAGGCTTGTAAGAATTTATTCTAGACATGCACTTTCACAAGTACACAATTATATATATATGTGTGTGTTCATATCAGAATGGTTTGTAACAGAGAAAAATTGAGAATATCTTTAAGTATCCCATTAATCAGGGACTTGTTAGAAAATTCCTGGTAAGCCACACAATAGAATACTATTTACTCATTAAATATAATGAGTTGAATCTATATGAACACATGAAAAGATATTCCCAATATTGTTCAATAAAAAAGTAAGTTGCAAAGCAGCAATGCTTGTGAGTTGTGTGGAGGGGGTACAATCCCCTTCAAAAAAAGGGGAATGTCTGGAAGCATACCCAACTCACTCTTGTCAATGGTGAACCTGTAGAGAGTAGGGTGGGGGTGTTTCTTGGTCAAGTGGGGAGCGAATCTTTTACTTTTCACTTTGCAACCTTGTAAATTCTCTGATTTTTTTTCCCTAATAAGCAAGTATTACTTTTATAATAAAAGAAAAGATTTAAAGAAGGCCCTTTGAACTCAGAAAATAATGGAAGGTTTTTATAACACAAAAATGAAGTGGGTCAGGATCTGTTGGAGAATAAAGGGAAGGCAGATGATGATTACGGAGCTAATGATTGCCAAAGGTCATTTATGTCTTCATGCTAATTGCCAAGGCAGATTCACAAAGAACTTTAGCATTGGAGAGGGTGCACCTTGAAGGCAGAAGACCAAAAAGGAAACTCTTCGTGATATCTTGGATAACTTGTCAAACCAACGCCCAAATGCTTTGATAGTGTCTCAATCCTGTTCAGTGCATGGAATCATCAACACAATTGTTCTGTTCATACAAATTATGAGCAAAGGAATACTAGTAGGCAGCTCAGGTAAGAAGAGAAGTATTTTTCCCCAAAAAACTTGGCTGCAGCAAACCATTCTATCCCCAGGATGCCTGGAGTTCGTCGGTGACAGCTGCAGCCCTTTCTGCCTGGAAATATTCTCCTTCTGATGTGGAGGCAGATTGCATTTGCCTGGCTAATCCAGCCATACACTGGAGAAATGACGAAAGGCCCAAGCTACCCATATGTCCTATAGATTCCAAAAGAAGACGTGCTACCAACAGGTTTTTTGCCATTGCTTTTTCTGATAATGTCAACATCGCCATTATTATTTGGTTAGTTTTCTTTGCACTGAGGCTAAAAGGAATTTCTGCTGAGTGTCTCCAAGATGCCTCAGACATCTGCGGGTACTTTTTGCAGGACATAACTGAATACTTTTTGTGGAACTTTCCTTAAAGTCAGTTACTTTGTGCTGTATGAAAATACGATGTATCTGTTTTCCCTTTACTGCCCAGTGTTTCCTATTCTTATAATTTTGTTCTAGTTAGGTTTCCTTTTGCTTTTAAAAAGCCATTGTTTGTACTTTCCCTATTAATAGTATTAGCTCATCTTTGCTAGGGCTTATGTTGTACCAGGCACTATTTTAAGTATTTTATGTAAATTAATTATTTGAACCCTCATTATGAATCTATGAAGTAGGCACTGTTTTCATTAGACAAATGAGGAAACTAAAGTGTGAGGAGCTTAAGGAACTTACCCAAGCAGTACAGCCATGATTCAAAACAGACCTGTCTTACTCCAAAGCATGTTTATTTAGCCATGTACTACGGTGTATCACAACAAAGATGGCAGTCTGTCTGTCCTGTGCTTGACTCCACCTCTTCTCCAGGGCATTGTCAATTCACCTTCCTTAACATGGAGGGACTCTACTCAGAATCCTCAGCTCCCCACCAGCCATGGCTCAAGACACCAGCTCCTTTCCTGCCAATTCTAGCCCAATTGATCTCTTCCTTTGCCAACAAATTTTGCGTTTGTTGAGAGCCACACAATTAGCATATATTTTTAAATACCCTATTATCTAATTAGCTGAAATACATAATTTAACACTTTCTCACAGTCATATCTGCCTTCCCAGGTTTTGAAGGTATATCAGACACCTCTTAGGCTTCATCTCATATCCTCTCAACCCACCTTTTTTTCCAACTTTTGCTGCAGCAAGCAGCTATGCCCAGGTATAACCAGATAAGGATCTTGTCTCAGCTGCACTGTGAATCTGTTCCACTCTCTAGCCTGAGTTTTTCTAAGCTGAATAGATGTCTGCTGGAATCTCCTGAGCACTCACACGTATGCAAACCTAGAATGCAAATCTAGACATTTGAGAGAATTAACATTCCCTGGGGCAACCCTTGACTAATAAAGATAGGATCTGGTGAGTAGAGCTGCCCTTTCTGGCTTTTGGGCAGAAAACTCTGAGTCACATTCAGAGGCCTACAATAATGACTAGCTTTCTAATGTCTGCTTTTATCAGCTTTCTCTGTAAGGAGGTATAGGGCCAAGGCATATGGATGGACCTATGAGGATAGGCATAAAGGGTGAGGATTTTTTAAATCCTATGTTAATGTCCATGAGCATCCACCATAATGAATCAATAGAGCATCAACAACCGAGTAGACAGGATGACTTGTCTTCTGGATGTCAGTGTCTCTCCATGGCCATTTCAGTACTTTTGCAATTGGCTCATTAATGGCATGGCCATGGTGACAGGAGTAGAGACTAGGCATGGACACAACAGTATCAAGTCCTTCTCACCAGGGCTGATATAGCTCCTGCCATTGCTGAATGTTTTTCCTGCCAGAGGACAGGCTGGCATAGATAAGGCACCATCCTCAGAGATACTAGCCAGGCACTTGGTGGCAAGTTGATGACATCACACCTAATTCCATTATTAGAATTGACACCTAGTTGGATATGGCTTTGCCTTCCCTGATGTCAGTGCTGTTGCTGACACTGCTACCTGAGGACTTACGGAATGTGTTCTTTACTGAAATGGGAATCCACACAACTGTGCCTCAGACTAAGGGATCCATTTGATGGTAAGAGGGTTGTGACAATGGGCACATGATCATGGGATTGATTGATCTTACAATGTACTTCTTCACCTAGAGGCAGCCAGCCTAGTAGAATAATGGAAGAGCCTAGTTAAGGTGCTAGCTTGGGCATAATACCCTATGGGGTTGAACTGTATACTCCAACATGCAGTATATGCACAGAACAAACAGTGGTGATTTTCTCCTAGCTATAATATATGGGTCCAGGAATCAACTGGTGGAAATAAGATTGGTTCTTTTCACCATCATTCTCAATGATCCACTTGTGAAACATTTATTAAGCAATTGACCCCGATTCCTATGAGGAAATAGGGTTGCTATTACACAATGGAGGCAATAGGGCAGAAGGGAGTACGTCTAGGACCCAGGGATTTAATGGGGCATCTCTTGGTGATAACTCCAATGTCCATTGATAACTGTAAATTGGCAACTGCAGCAACTTCAGCCCACAGGGGCTAACGCAACCCAGTCCCCTTGTGGGTGAAGGTCTGAGTCACTCTTAGATGACTCCTAGGTTGCTGGGAGGCACCCTAGACCAGCTGAGGTGTTGGTAAAGGGTGAGGCAAAACTAGAATAGGGGTGGAAGATGAAGGTGACAAATATTAATTATGGCATTGAGATCAGTTGTTGCAGTGAGGACTGGACCTCATTACATTAACCTTCCTTTATGAAGTCTTGAAGGCTCTGTGAAGAAAAATAAAGCAGAGTAGGGAGACGGAGAATAGCAGGATTAGGTGACTATTTAAAAAGAATGGTCAAGGAAGCTTTCTCTGATTAGGTGACATTTGAGCAGAAACCTAAATGAAGTAAAGGAGCAAGCCATATGAGTACATAGGCCAACAGCATTCCAGAGAGAGAAAGTAGCAGTCCAGATGTTCTGAAGTGAGAGCATGCTTGGTGTGTTTGAGGAGGGTAGTGTGGCTGGAAGGGGGCGAGCAAAGGAGGGAAGCAGGAAGAGAAGTGATCAGGAAGGTAACGGGGCTCAAACCATGACGGGCTTTGCAGGTAGAATGAGGACTTTGGGTCCCATTTTGTGTGAGGTAGGGAGCCATCAGTGGATTCTGAGATGATATGATTTATTTTACATTATATAGAGTCCTCTGCTGCTCTGTGGATTGGCTATATGAAATCAAGGAGGGGTGCGGGCAGATCAGTTAGGCCACTACTGTGGTAGCGTGTTTAGATCTCATTTAAGATGGGGTTTCTGGGTGCATAGGGTAAAGGCATGGGGTAGCTGGACATCAGGTCTTGAATTAAGAGTGGTATTACTGTTCTTCAGGGTTGACTTTAAGCTACTCCTGAGTAAAAACTAACTCTTCTACTTCTTATAAATCTTTCCTAATGCACAGCACAGCCCGATGGGTGTAGTGGTGAATGCGCAGAAAATGCCTATGATTTTCTCATTTAAACATCTACTTAGTCTTTGCGAAGAATCCATAGAAACAATCTCTCTACATTACAACACGTAAGTGACATGTGGTTTCCAAGATCAGGCCTATCATTTGAACATAGGTACCCAGACCATGTGCTAGGAAATGTGCTCCTTGCTACCCACATACCTTCTCTTTTAATCCTCTTAACAACCCTGGCAGGTGAGATTATTTTTTACAAGGTACAGGTGGGGTTATTCTGTATAAGTTATTCATACAAGTTTCTGTATGAAGAAACAGAGACTGGGGGTAGAGATTGAGTAAACTGCCAATGGTGATCAGAGGGTAAGGGACAGAGCTCCGGATCTGATCCAAAAGCTGATTCCAGAGCCCGCGCTTAACAACTCTGAACTACTTATCCACATTCTTTGGTGGCCTAATCTTATTTTTATGATCTTTCAGATTCTTCTGACTATGAAAAATAACTAACATTAACAGGAAGAGCTGATTTTTTAAGCCTCATTTGCCTGGAGGAAAATAACTAAGGTAATGATTCCATTTGTTTATTAAGATGCCTGTTAGAATGATCCTTTTGCTCCTGGAAAATCATT
Source organism: Gorilla gorilla gorilla (assembly GCF_029281585.2). Lineage (NCBI taxonomy): Eukaryota > Metazoa > Chordata > Mammalia > Primates > Hominidae > Gorilla > Gorilla gorilla. Next base: position 149,196,401 of record NC_073224.2, on the reverse strand, counting down.
TGGGCCAATGACAAGAATGGGTGGGCATTTTATTCTGAGCTTCTTTGATGATATCTGCTGCAGTTTTCCTGCTGTGTGACTTTTTTTCCCCCAGAAAGCCATAGTACTGCCATATTCCTACTTTAAAAAATCATTAGTGTAGTTGCATCACAGAAGAAGGAAAAAAAAAAAAACAGATGTGTGAGCTGCCCATGAAATAGAGTAGTTTGCCACACATGAGCACAGCCCTTTTCATGTGCTGGCTGTGAGCCTGTCCTCATGCTGGGGTGGAGAAGCTCATTACTGCTCAGAGTAACCAAGAAACAGGGCCTGGCAAAGAGTAGAGGGAGACCAAAGGCCCAGAGTGCTCCCACCAAATTGGATCCTGGGAAGTCTGACACCAGAGCAACTACTAGAGTCACTCGGCAGCCGCTTGCTCGGGCTTTTTACAATGAAACTGCAGGGATAAAGGAGGCCATTCTGGTGAACTGGAGCATCGCCCAGTATTTGCCAATGGATAGAAGGGTCACAGGGTTGGAGGCCATGTAGAATAACTGACGCAAAAGTAGCAGATACTCGTTTGTCCAGACTGCAAATACCCAGTTTTAATGTCTTGCTGAATCTGCAGCTCTCCTAGAAGCGCAATGAAGTGTCTGCAACTCAGAACACCTTTTGTGCCTTGGACACTGCATGTCCCCTTCACTCCTGCTTTCCACTTCTATCTTCTTGGCCACCCTGCCTGTTTGTTTTGATGAACTTCTGCCACTGGAGTTGGTATGTCCTGCCTAAATGGCATTTCAGCATGGATTTCCCCAGGTGCCTAGCATCCTTGCCTAGATTAACGTGTCAGTGGCATATGGTGCAAATGGGCTGTCATTCAGTCTCAGAATCAGTTTAAAATATCTGCCAGGCTGCTGACTCCTTTGGCATAATGCCTGTGGCCCCAGTGTTTGAGAAAGGAGAGCAACATTGTCTGAAAATTATTTAGGGTGAATTTTTTCCTCTAAGAGCCAGAATCTGGCTTCCTGTCTTTCCACATTATTCTGTCTCTCTCTCTCTCTGTCTCTCTCTCTCTCTTCTCTCTCTCATTTCTTATCCCTGGTATCTGAGCAAAAGAAAGAAGCCTATGTTCTGATATTGAGTGCCTAGGAGCAGGGAAAATGTTGAGAGAAGCCTTTGTTGTATTGGTTCCTTTACTTTATTTATTTTGTATTTATTTATTTTTGAGACAGAGTCTCGTGTCACTCAGGCTGGAGTGTAGTGGTGCGATCTTGGCTCACTGCAACCTCTGCCTCCCAGGTTCCAGCAATTCTCCTGCTTCAACCTCCCAAGTAGCTTAGATTACAGGTGCACACCACCACGCCAGGATAATCTTTTGTATTTTAGTAGAGTCGGGGTTTCACCATGTTGCCCAGGCTGGTCTCGAACTCCTGAGCTCAGGCAATCCACCCAACTCGGCCTCCCAAAGTGCTGGGATTACAGGTGTGAGTCACCACGCCCAGCCATTGTATTGGTTCCTTTACAGGCTCTTTTTCCATAAAGGGGAGTACGTTGCTTTTCAAACACTGTTGCATTTGATTCTCTTAAAAGCCCCTGTGTAGGTATTAGCTCCATTTTGCAGATAAAAAAATTGAGGCTCAGACAATTTTTAATGTGGTGAAAGCATACTACAAAGAAGTAGAAGAATAACAATTCAGACCCAGGTAATCTGACTTCACAGTCCAAAGTCTTTTCACTCTATTAAGTACATGCATTGACCATCGTCTGAACTGATATTGTGCCCACATCCAAGCATCTCTGGGGAAGGAGATCTATTTTTACTGCAGTTCAACAGGCAGAGCTCATAGAAGCCTGCGTCTCTGTAAGCATTGACAGCAAGTGCTCTTGGCTTCTTCTTGTACAAACTCTTCATCATGCTCTTCTCTCAGTGTGTTTAATGGTGGGTCATTGTTACTGTTTAGTTGCCTGATGGGTTTCTGGCTCCTCAATCCAAGTAACGAAGCAGATCCTGCTGTCCCTGGGATTATCCCCTCTTGACGAGTGATGACCTCAGGATTGGAGGCAGCCGACCTGCGGGCAGAGAGAGGGGGATGTCAAAGGTTCCTCCAGCTCAATTTGAATTGATGAACCAGAATAATCCGGGTAGCAGGGCTCGTGGAATTGGCCTCAACTGGCAATCTTTTTCCAGAACTGTTCTTTCTCAATTTTTGTATTTGAGGTGGAGTGTTTCTGCCAATTTCTCACTTACATCCTCTCTTTTCTATTATAGGTATTTGGAAAGCACCCTCACTCTCATCATCATTGTCTCCACAACATCAAACAATCAGATGGACTGCATTCACCAGCTACTCATTTCCACCTTTATGCTGTACTTTGCTAGAACATTTCACTTAAAATACCTCCCAGGTCTTTATTCCGTCACCAAAATTCTGTACCTGCTTCAAGGACCTGTCCAATTCATCACCTTCAGGAAATCTCCAGATGAGTCTATCCAACTAATAGCTTCTTTATTCCAAATTCCTTCCAATGATAACAACAACAGCACTTCTTAAAAAATTTATAATTGCTAATTTAAATAAGTAATATCATGTGGCCCAACATTTAAATGTACACAGGGTGTACAAATAATCAAAGTGAAAAGTAATTTGTGCTTTTGTCCCAGCTCCCTAGCTCCCAGCTCACAGGCACTCTGTGACCAGTTCCTTTTGTCTCCTTCTGAGCCTTCCAGAGATATCTTTATATGTATAAGTATATATACTTTTAAAAAATGCATCAACAATGTATGAGAATTACTGTTAACATATATTAGCAATTATTTAAGAGATGCCATGCTAAGCACTTTACATGTATTATTTCATTGAATCCTCCAACAACTTTATCAGATGGATCCTCATATGATCCATATTTATAAATAAAGAAATAGAGGCTCAGAAAAGTTAAGGAGCTTACCTATGATCACATAGTGATGTAGCAGAGTTGGAATTTGACCCCCGGCTGCCTGACTGCAGAGCCCAAGCTCCTAACCACTGTGCTACTTGCCTTAAAATGACTCTCTGATTGTCTCATATACATATGCATCTGGCTTCCCAGCTAGATCAAAGAGTCTTCAAAAACAAAAGAAGCAGTGTGGGATAGTGGAAAGAACGTACACTTGGGAATCAAATCCTGGCTTTGAAACTTACTAGCTATGTGACTACAGGTAAGTTTCTGAAACTCTCTGAATGTCCATGTTCTCATCTGTAAAGTTAGAAAACTGCTAACCTCATTAGCATTAGAGGGAGGGAGGAGTGTTGTGACCATCAGGGGAGATAAAGAATGTAAAGCATCTGACACATTAGAGGTTTGCAGAAATAGTAGTGACTTTCTCAAGAGTTGTGTCTTTTTAAAAATACATTTGCCTGCTTTAGCTACCCTATGCAAGGTAGAAATGTGCATAGGCAATCCTCATGTGATGTTTGATATAGTATAAACCTGACCTTTCCAGTGGAAAATACCACACAGAAGTCCCTGAAAGTAAATACAAGGCAACAGGCTCTTGTACCTAGGACCCATGGGGCTAGCTCTAGAGGGAATAGTTGGTCATTTGTTGGCTATTCAAAGAAATGTATGGAATAGTATACAAGACTGGCCTAATGGTCGTACATATTGTAAATCTTCACTGAGGTAAACAAGCATAAATGGAATCTAAAGGGGAAAAAAAAACTGAGGAAACATTGTTAGGAATTTTTTCTGGAATATTCTTCCTCCAGACACCCTCATAGTAACCCTTTCACCTCCTTCTAGTCACCTCCTCAGAGGTCTCTCCTGACCTGCAACCTGTCCCCACTCCCAGTTTATTTTTAATTTTTTCATAACACTTTGTACCTGCAATTATATAATATAATTATCCTGTCTTTTGTGTATGTTTTTCATGGTCTGATTCCTCTAGAATGTAAGCTCCCTGAGGGCAGAGGCCTCGTTGTTTTCATTGATATATCCTGAACACTTCGAATAGTGTCTGGCACATAATGCCTGCTCAATAAATACCTATTGGAGGAATAAATTTTTCAGATAAGAAAGCTGAGGTTAAGAGACTTAGCCTAGATAATTTTGCTAGTTAACAGCAGAGTTAAGATTAGAACTCAGTTTTTCTGCCTGCCAAACCAGTTGTCTTTCTATTAAATCATATTTTTAAGGATGTAGGAGCATATATGTAGGATTGAGGAAAGATTTGACTATTGAGGAATCCAGAAAAAACTGGAAATCACTGCATATAGACAAAATAACTGAACCATGAAAGTGACAGTAGGAAAAAAAAAAGCCATAGATGTGGGTGGTAATGTTGATTTTCTTCAAAATTTTGTTTAAGTACCTGAGACTCTGCTGTCAGTTTATCTAGTGAAATAAGGTTCATGATCAATATGTGGAGACGGAAATTTCAGACCTCATTATACACAAACTGAAGATTATTCCTTTGCTGTCACTGTGGCATTTGACACGCCAGTGAAAACAAAAGGAAATCTGTCTCAGATGCCCCTTTTAGCTTTGACAGATGTGGAAATGCATGAGTTTGGAGAGTTAATTTTTGGTTGGATATTACATGTGAGCATGTCCCAAGATACAGCTAGAGAAACTACCACCATGTTCACAGTTGACAGCCACAGCCCTAGTGATGCACTGAATTTCAGTCCAGGATGTCTACTCCCATCCCTACTTTGTTCTCTTATCTCGAAAGTAAAAGAGGCACTCTGTCTTTTCCCAGGCTAATCTCCCACCTGAGCTTTTGATCACATCCCTTTCTCCCATCGCTTACCCCTCTTTCTTGAATCTTAAATCTGTCTTTTCCCCATATGTGCAAATATGTTCAAATCTCCTCCATGCTAATGCAAAATTATAAAAATCTTTCAGCAATCTCTTCAATCAGTAACCTATTGATGTAAAAGCAAAGCACCCCAAAACAGTGGTTTCAAACAGAAAGAACTTTATTCACAAGTTGATAAGTCATCTGGGCCAGGCTCAGTTGATTTCAGCTGGGCCCGAAATAGTGACTACACACCCTCATGAGGGTGCAGTTAGCTGGGGGGTCAGCTAGGGCAGGCTGGTCAAGGGCGAGCTCGCTCACATGCCTGGCAATTAAGCAGGTTATTAGTTATGGTGAAGTGGGTGACTGGGACACTGATCACTTATCATCCAGCAATTTAGCTCAGGCTTATTCTCATGGTTGCTGGGCAGGATTTCAAGAGGCAGAGAGAGAGAGAAAGCAGAAATACAAGACCTCTTGAATTGGCACAAAACCAATTCTTCCTCATTTTATTGGCAAAACCAAGTCACAAGTCCAACCCAGGGGCAAGGAAATAGACTCTACTTTTTGATGGGAGGAGCTGCAAAGTCACATCACACGGATGTGGATTCAGGGAGGGATGGAGAATTAGGGTCCGTTTTGTAATAATCCTACAATATCTCTCTTCATCCTTAAGCTTCGGCCTAAGTGTCTCCTTTCCTTCACATCCAAACTTCCAGAAAGGGTCGTTATCACTAGCCTTGGCTACTTCCTTACCAACCACTCACTCCTCACCCAAGATGACCTCATCTTATTCCCGCCATCTCCTTTTTGATGGAACTATTCTCTTTAAAGACAACAGTGGATCAAATATCAAATACTATGAACTTTCAGCTGTCATCTTACTTAACTTCATTGCACAATTTGACCTGTATGGCTATTTTCTCCTGCTTAAAACTCTCCTCCCTTAATGCCTGTGTTCACTCTCTCCTGTCTCCTTCTATTCCTCTGGCCATTCCTCCTCAGGTCCCTTGGCTGGCTGGTGTCTGTCCTCTGGCTTGTCAATGTTAATGTTTCTGTTGTCTCTTCCCTTTTCTTCCTTCTCATGTTAAATTCTTTCCAGAATCTAATCTAGTTAGGGGAATACCACCTATATCCATCTTTATTCTAACCCCCTTTTAACCCGCAGGTATAGTGTCAGTGCCTACTGGATATTGCCATAGGCTCCTCAAACACAACATATGTCTTCAACTGAGCTTAATATCTTTCTTCCAAAATGTAATTCTGTCTTCACTTTCTTTGTTAACAGCTTTTCAATTATTTCAATTCATCAAGCTGAAAACAGAGGACTGTCCTTAACTCCTTCTGACCTCGACTTCATACAACCCAAAACATTAAGTCCTATCAATTCTACACCCCAAGTATCTCTCAGAGTCACCCCTTCCTCAAGTCCTTGCTACTGCCTGAGTTTAGACTGTCAACCTCTGTTGCCCAGGCCAATGCAGAGCCTTTCGTCTGCTCCCCTGACCCTCTTCTGCAGCCAGAGATCTTCTGAAATGCAAATCTGTTATTCCTTTGCCTTATACGCTTCCACTGGCTCATTTCTGCCAAGATAAAATCTAAACCCTTTGGGAAAAAAAAGTACTCCCTCTCATTTTAATAAAAAGAAGTTTTATTATCAGGAAATAGGGGACTCTCATGAAGCAAGAAGTATGGCCAGGTAGCAGGGGAGTTGTCAGGGACAGAGTCCCCCGTGTGCTGGCTCTTCTCTCACTGCCTTCAATATCTTATCTCTGCTTCTTTCTTTGACTTTACCCCATTATTCTGAAGACTTTCCCACCCTGTCTCTCTCTGCGTGTTCATCAATGCACATGGCCCCCTATACACATTTTTAATCCAAGCCTACCTAACCATCATATCTCTCAGAACAAATTATTGAGAAAGAAAATCTGATTGGCTTATCTCATGAGCCAAATGCTCAATTGGCTGTGACCATGAAGGGGTGAGGTTATATGGACAAAACATGACAGCGGTGGAGGCCCACATCTTCAGTGGAAGCTGTAGAGAAGAATGTTCTCAGAGAAGACAGTGTGGGCTGGGCAGGCAACTCAGACAAGCCCACTCTATTCCTTAATGTGGCATATGTTATTTTTCTAGTGTCAACTCCCAAGTTTTCTACAGTGCAATGAACTATCCACTCCAACTACACAGAGCTACTCCCCGTTCCCTACACACGTCATGATCTTTTTCATATGGTATTCCCAATACCTGCAATATTCTACCCCCCTCAACTCTCTAGAAATCTCCTCCTTATTTTTTATTTATTTATTTTATTTTATTTTATTTTTTGAGACAGAGTCTCACTCTGTCACCAGGCTGGAGTGCAGTGGCGCGATCTTGGCTCACTGCAACCTCCACCTCCTGGGTTCAAGCAATTCTCCTGCCTCAGCCTCCTGGGTAGCTGGGACTACAGGCTCGTGCCGCAACACACAGCTAATTTTTGTATTTTTAGTAGAGATGGGGTTTCACCATGTTGGCCAGGATGGTCTCAATCTCTTGACCTCATGATCCACCCACCTCAGCCTCCCAAAGTCCTCCTTATTTTTTAATATCCAACGTCACCTACACTGTGAAGCCTCCCTTGCTCCTGTTAGTTGCTCTGTCTTCTAGGAATGCTTACCACTTTGCACACTTAGCACTTTCCATTTGCACTCTTAGAATATATATTACACCAAATTGAAATTGTTTGCTCCCTTTGTTAGATTACGGGCTTTTTAAAATTGGCAGGCACCATCCCCAGCATCTGCTATAGTGTTGGGCACATAGAACTGAATGAATTAAAATGTTAAGTGAACAGAGTTTCTAAATCAGTTGTATTAATCCATTTTTGCACTGCTGTAAAGAAATACCTGAGGCCAGGCGCAGTGGCTCACGCCTGTAATCCCAACACTTTGGGAGGCCGAGGTGGGTAGATCACGAGCTCAGGAGTTCGAGACTAGTCTGGCCAACATGGCGAAACCCCATCTCTACTAAAAATACAAAAAAAAAAAAAAAAAATTAGCCAGATGTGGTGGCATGCACCTGTAATACCAGCTACTCAGGAGGCTGAGGCAGGAGAATTGCTTGAACCCGGGAGGCGGAGGTTGCAGTGAGCCGAGATTGTGCCACTGTACTCTATCTTGGGCAGCACATCAAGACTTCATCTCAAAAGAAAAAAAAAGAAAATACCTGAGACTGGGTAATGTATAATGAAAAGAGGTTTAATTGGCTCACCGTTCTGCAGGCTGTATAGGGAGCATAGCTGGGGAGGCCTCAGGAAACTTCAGTCATGATGGAAGGCGAAGCAGGCACATCTTCACATGGCTGGGGCAGGAGAGAGAGAGAGAGTGAAGGGGAAGTGCTACACACTTTTAAACAACGAAATCTCGTGAGAACTCACTCACTATCATGAGAACCGCAAGGGGGAAATCCACCCTCATGACCCAGTCACCTCCCACCAGACCCCTTCTCCAACACTGGGGATTACAATTTGACATGAGGCTTGGGCGGGGACAAATCCAAACCATATCACCAGTGGTTCTCAAAGTGTGTTCCTGGATCATTGGCATCAGTATCATCTGAAAACTTGTTAGAAATGCAAATTCCTAGGCCCCTCCATGAACATACTAAATAAAAAAACTCTAAGAGTAGGAGTGATAGGCACAACCTTGTCCCTTGCCCCCAGATGTCTGTGTCCTATACCCTGGGACTTGTGAGTATGCTATGTTCCATGGCAAAAAGGAATTAAGGTTGCAGATGGAATTAAGGTGACTGATCAGCTGATTTTAAAATAAAGAGTTTATCCTGGATTATCCAGGTGGGCCTAATGTTATCAAAAGGGTCCGTAATGGCGAAGAGGGAGATGGAAGGGTCAGAACCAGAAAGATAACATCATGAGAAAGACTTGACCAGCCGCTGCTGGCTTTGAGGATGGAAGGGGGCCACTAGCCAAAGAATGTGGGCAGGTTCTAGAAGCCAGAAAAGGCAAGAAAACAGATTCCCCTAGAGTCTCCAGAAAGGAATATGGGTCTGTCAAAATCTTGACTTTTGTCAAGTGAGACCCACTTTAGACTTCTGACCTCCATAACTGTAAGTTAACAAATTGTTGTTGTTTTAAGCCACAACATATATTTGATAGGTGAATGAATGAATGAATGAATGATATACAATAAGTCAAACTTGAGGACTTTTTATTTTTGTAGATTTAGAGGGTACACACACAGTTTTGTTACTGGATATATGTGTAGTGGTGAAGTCTGGGCTTTTAGTGTAACCATCACTCAAGAAGTATACATTGTACCCGTATTCGTCCATTTTCACACTGCTATGAAGATACTACCTGAGACTGGGTAATTTATAAACAAAGGAGGTTTAATTGACTCACAGTGCCACATGGCAGGGAGCTGGGAGGCCTCAGGAAACTTACAGTCATGGCAGAAGGGGAAACAGACACCTTCTTCACAAAGCAGCAGGAGAGAGAAGTGTGAGCACAGGAAAAACTGCCACTTGCAAATCCATCAGATCTCGTGAGACTCCCTGTCACAAGAACAGCATGGGGGAAACTGCCTCCATAATCCAATCACTTCCCTCCCTTGACATGTGGGGATTACACATGGGAATTACAACTCAAGATGAGATTTGTGTGGGGACACAGAGCCAAACCATATCAGTACCCAATAAGTAATTTCTCATCCCTTACTTCCTCCCACTCTCCCACCTTTTGAAGTCTCCGGTATCTCTTACTCAACTCTCACTTGAGGACTTTAGAAACTTTGGAAAGGAACAGTCGAGTTCTAAAGGAATATCATCCCAGCACTGATTCAGTGGAGTGGGGAGAAGACACACTCTTCTCTTGTGTGGATGTCAAATAGAGGACACAGAAAAGCAATTAGAACAAGAGTAGAAAGCAGGACTGGCTGAAGATGGCAGAGGACAGGAGTAGAGAGTGTAGGAACTGTGCATGGCTCCCTGGAATGGGGGTGGGGGCAAGAGGTTTTTTTGTTTTTTTGTTTGTTTGTTTGTTTTTTGAGATGGACTCTCGCTCTGTGGCTCAGGCTGGAGTGCCGTGGCACGATCTCGGCTCACTTCAACCTTCACCTCCCAGGTTCAAGCAATTCTCCTGCCTCAGCCTCCCAAGTAGCTGGGATTACAGGTGCACACCACCACGCGTGCACCTGTAATCTAATTTTTTGTATTTTTGGTAGAGACGGGGTTTCACCTTGGCCAGGCTGGTCTCAAACTCCTGACCTCAAGTGATCCACCCGCCTTGGCCTCTCAAAGTGCTAGGATTACAGGCATGAGCCACCCCACGCGTGGCCAGCAAGAGTTGAAGGGTAACAGGAGAGGCAAGGCTGGAACTGTGTTCACCACAGTATCGCCAGTTTCTAGTCCAGGCCTGGAACCTCAGAAGCCCAGCGCCTGAATCATCAATATATCTTTGTTGAGTGAAAGAGAATTTTAGTGTGAAATTGTTCTGGGCTCTTCAGACATTTGTTTCAAGGTGTCTGAGGAAGATCTGTGATTAGGTTCAGCAGACCTCTCAGCAGTAATGCAGACACTATGAGGGGAAAGGCTGATTCAAAAATCAACGCACTGGAGCTGGAGGCACGGGCAGCATAGATAGAATGGGTTCTGATAAGTGGTCAAGACCCAGTGTCCAGGGAATGTGGTCATTTCCAGTCAGGGGCCTTGCTGAGCAAGGGAATTCTAGCATTTAATTTAGTGCCCATTGTGAGTCAGCCGTGGGACTAGGTGTTTTCCTTCCTTGAGCTCATTCGAGCAAAGTGCCCCAATATGTGAGCTGAGAACAGGAAAAGGAAAACAAGGGAATGGCTCAGAGCCCAGGTTGGCAGACAGGGCCAGGGCCATCTCTCCACAGGGGACAGGTTCAACCTATTGGGTTGGTCCTATGGCAGGGTCCAGGCCCCAAGGAGGAAAACTGCCTTAAACAAAGCAGGGCCATAGGGGTCAAGACAGATGTCAGAAACAGAATGAAGGCTAGCTGAAGGCACAGAGCGTAGTCAGAGGCAAGGGGCAGAACTAAGCTTACGGAAGTAGAAATAACCCCGAAGTGCAGTGCACAGGGATAAGGCACTGCAATCAGGGAGGGAAGAGGCAGAGCTAAAGTTGGGAAATTCCTAAGAGAAATACTCATGATCGGAGTTACTACAGTTACAAAGCTAAGTGGGTGAGAAAGATTTCTTGACATCAATGAAAGTGATGGTGAAGAGTCACAGAGTCATGTGCCGTGCCCAGGCTAAGTTCCTGACCCACAGAATCTGTGAGCATAATAATACTTCATCATTTTATGCCACGAAGACTTGAGGTAATTTGTTTCCTCAAATTACAGTTACTTCACTATTACACATATATCCAGTAACAAAACTGTGCATGTACCCTCTAAATCTATAAAAATAAAAAAGTGAAGTCCTCAAGTTAGACTTATTGTTTATTATTCATTCATTCATGAATTACACGGTTGCCACAGATTTAATTCCTAGAACACCTATTTTCATAAATTTTCATTTCATTTTCAAGACAAGGTCCTAGTCCAACCTCTTTTTTTTTAATACAGTAGAACTTGGGAAACCCATTTTAAGTGGAATTACATTAAGTGACCTTTTTCTAGTATCAAATTTCCTGCAATACTTTGCAGGGAACACTGTCTCAAACCCCTTGGCTCTGTCTCAAACCCCTCTCTACCATGCCAGGTAGAGAGATCAGTGGGCCCAGCTACTGGGAACCCAGGGAAGCCAGGGGAAAATAGATGGGTTTGAGTTAACTGCAAAAGGCCTAGAACTCAGTGTTGCATGGTCCTGTGATGGTGTTGTGGAAAGAGGGCCACATTTGGTGCTAGATGGTCCCACTCGATAATTTTGTGGTATTGGGCAAGTTACTCTACTTTTCTGAGCCTCAGTTTCCTCAGTTGTATCATGGGGCTACTAATCTTCCCTTCCTGGGCTGTTTTACTGCTCACAGGTGATAATCTATGTAAAGTAGTCACCAGTGTTAGTTTCCAACTGAGGATCCCACTCCTACTATGAAATCCACTTTTATTAATGTGAGAAGGATTATTTTTTAAATCATAAACAAAATGAGATAAAAATAAGGTTCAAGTTTCACAGTTCCACTTCTTTTCTTCTTTTTCAGATCCTTTACCTTATTATTTTACTCCTCCCCATGTGCAGATCCTCTTTTGATATCCCTATGCATGGGATAATAAATAGGATTCTTTCTGAGCACCAACTCCATTGAACTGCTTGGAACCCTTGAGAAGAATTCTGACACTGAAACCAGACTCATCACAAAATGGTGCCCTGCTCAACTGGTGAGGTCTGCTTAGGAGAGGTGGGTAGCATCACTATTGCCCACCTTGTATCAACTCTGTTATATCTTTCTCCCAAACACACTCATTGTATTCTCACTTCCGACTCCCCAGAGGAGTCGGATTTTTAGAAGCACAGAGCCTAAGTGTAATCTAGGGCTCGTATGTCCCTAATGACTTTTTAGCTCTCTCCACGTTAAACATAGTGCTGGGTTGCTGAAGTTCAGGCAGGTTAAATTATTTGACCTAGATCACACAGCTAGTAAATATGAAAGCCAAAATTGAAAGCTGATCTCTCCAATTTTGAAGCTAGAGCTCTGTCTTTAGTAGGCTGTCTCCCCTTCAGTGGCAACAATCTCTCAAAGTAGGCCTGGATCCAAGTGTAACCTAGGGCTTGTTCTGGGGATAGGGATAGTTCCTTTTCCTAGAAATGCCACATGTAGGAACTACTGACTATAGGCCACTAATTCATACTGGGAGAAGCTCGAGTATAGAACATCATCAGCCAGCAGGTGTAGAGAATAGCAGTGAAGGAGCAGTGCTTTGTAGATAGACCAGGTCAGGATCTGCTCACCAGCTGGATAATCTGGAGCAAGTTACTCAACCTTCCTCTTACTCAATTTCCCTGTAAATTAGGACTAAAAAGAACATTATCAACTTCACACAGTCATATGGGGATCAGGTGGAGAGAATGTTTATGAAGAGCTCAGTACGGGCTGCAGCACACAAGTCCTCAATATGTATCAGTCATAAATCATCCTAAGGAGAGTGTAAGGGGTCTGCTCCTCACTGCACATGGGGGCAGTGTGTGCTAGAATATATAACCTGAATAAAAACACATTTGGAAGAAGTACAGCCAAAGTAATAAAACAATAACATGATAAATGTGTGTATGCTTATTTTTTTTTCACTTGACCAGGGAAATTGAGGCAATTAATGTTTGAAAGGGAATGTGAAGCAAATGTAATGGAGTCAAGCGTTCCCTCATAATGTCATGTGATCCTGCAGCCACCAGAGCCATTTTGGTTGTGTGAAGAAGACTGTGCCCAAAGTACCTCCTTAAAGCTTTCCTAACAATAGCTCTACCAGCCACGAAAAACCGTTTCCTTCTCCCTTCCTGGAAAGTCACTCCAGTTGTCTGAACAGAAACTCTCAAATAAACAACACGGGAGTATAATTAACAATGTTCCTTTCTCAGTTTCCTACTTGGTTGTCCACCTTTGTGGTATTCTACCATGATGAGAATTCACTGGGTGGAAATACCACCCCCCACACCAGGGCTGTGTTTATTTCATTTTCTCCCTCCTCAGAGACAGCCAGCAGAAACTTTCTAGAAAGTAGAATTAGTTTGAAAGCCATCATGCTTCCCTCCAGCACTTTGATGGCCCTAATGTCCTTTTAATGTGGGTTGTTTTTGTGTGAGTGCCTCTGTCCGTGAAACTAGAGGAGAAATATTTCTATTTGAAGAGAGTTAGAATCAATTGGCCCAGAAGTCTGAATCTTAGAAGAACTAAGAGACAGTGATATGGACTCTCCAGCAAAGCAGTGACTTAGTGATTCAAGGGACGTTTTCTCTTCTCACTGGCATGTCAGTTGTCATGGGCTTTCTGCATTATGACATCTTGTTTTCCTTAGTAAAATAAGTCTTTTCATTTGGAATCTCATTTTCCCATTAATTGGTGACAGTGCTATCAGAGCCTCTTTCACAACCATATAATCTGGGCCATATCCTTATTTGAGTATCAATTCTTGGTGCATTATCCAAGCCACCCAGGAAAGTCAGAATCTGCACCAAGTCTGTCCCCCGGGTACTTGTGAAAATACATTTAGCCTGTACTACTTCCTCTTAGCTATCTGTCTTTGATATGGGGTCTCTCTTCTAGCAGGCTTTATGTAAGGCAAAGTCTTTCTGGAGGCATTCTTTGCAATAAAAAAAAGTGTATTATCAGTGAGTATCAATTATAATGAGGCATTTTTAGTGGGGCTTGATAATGTTGGAACCAGGGAACAGTGGCCTCTGAGCTGAGATCCTGGCAGCTGCATTTTATTAACCCAAGTCAGAGTGTTAAGCTGATTTTCAGGCTTGATTGACAGAACACTTTCAGCACAAACCCTGGAAAACTATTAGGAGGAAAGAATCCCATTGAGGCATTCTGCCTGTAATAGTTTTAATGCAGAAATGCATTTGATCAGCAGCACGCTGAGCTCATATCATTTCCAGAGTGAGTAGCAATGTGGTTCCAGTGTCATTTACCACAACCAATTATGGTACTTCCTGACAACATTTAAAACAGATTGGATTAGGAAAAATGTACTCTCAAGATTGTGGTCTGAGAGGCAAAATCCTAGAATTTTCAGTGGATCTCATTCCCTATCTTTTTCATTATAAGACAAAGCTGAAGAAGAAGAACAAAACACTTTTAAGGGTAAAGGATTGAAAGCAAGCATAAAAAGCAGGATACAACTGCAGTTCACTGACCCTTCGATTTCTTCAGGACTCTTCCACTGCTGCAAATCTTCTAAATACAAGAGTTGGACAGTCTTTATGCACCAGATACACTTCCCCAAATCACAGTATGCATTTCCCAGCCCTCTTCACTATTCTTATCCCCTGCAAAAAGCACTAGTTCTAATGAGTAAAAATATCTGTGATATAAACATCAGCTATAAAGTCACTCTTGGGTTCAGAAGGTTTTAGTCCATTGGCAATATTGACTGATCTCATGGACCAACACAGACATGTCTTTTAGATATTTCATATGTTAAGAGGATCAGACAGCTATTGCGATCTTCTGAATTAACCATACACAAATTTCACTGGAATAGTACACTGGAAGTACTTGCTTAGGAAATCAAATAGTTTTCTTTTTCTGGTTTTTATAATAGCTTTATTGGAGTTATTTGATTATAAAAGTAACAAATGCTTACTGCAAAACAAAAAAACAAACAGAAAACATAGGAGAAAACAATGAAAAATAAAAGTATCATCCAGAGATAAGCACTGTTGATATTCTGGCCTCACCCAAATGCATATTTAGAAACAAAAATATTATCAGACAACATGTCCTTTTTGCATCCAGCAATATACTGTGAACATTTTTCCATGTCAATAAATATGGATCTATATTACATATTTAAAGCTGCAGAATGTCATTGTATCATCATTATTTTAACTAATCCTCCTCTGATGAACATTTAGGCTCCCTGCTCCCTCTTGTTCCTCTTTTAAACAATATTGCAATAACATCCCTGTACATTAGTGATCCTCAAGCTTAAATGTGATTAAGAATTATCTGAGGCTCTTTTAAAATATAGATGCATGAGCCTCACATCTTCAATAAGAGAGGCATAAGACCCAGGAAGCTGCATTTTATCAAGCACTACAGGCGATATGGATATTGGTAGTCCTCAAACCACACATTGAGAAATATCTTTGCAAACTTGTCTAATGATTTCCTTAAGATAAAGTTCCAGAAGTGACCTAGTGAATGCAGTGCAGCATTTCAACAATCTACCTTGTTTGTAGTTATCTTGGTGATTAAAAAAAGTTTAGATCATTAAGATAGGCATGTACTGTAAGGTAGGAAATATGTTTGAGGCACAAATGAATAGGTTGAGTCTGTTCAAGAGCCCTCAGAATCAGCCCTTCAGATGTCTGTGGGATGCAGACATCCTCCTGCCTTGGCTCTTCCAGCAGAGCCTGGCAATAAGAACTGAGCAGGGATGGGGTGAAGACACAAGGTGAGAGTGAGTTCAACATGCTGGCTGGAGATGTTGGTTCCTGAGAGGAGAGGGTGCCTGCCCTTGCCATTTGCACCGGAAATTGCTACCAATAAGGGGTCACCAAATAAGACAGCTCCATCCCCAAGCTCACTTGTATAAAATTTGCACTTGACTAACATTCCATTCCCATTTTAGGTTTCTCAGGAATTTGAAAGATGGCAGTAAAAGAACACAGGTATTTCTCCATTTCCAGGATATGAGCACGTTTAAATGAGCATACACATACTCACCCACATGGACAAGGGAGACATATTCCCCAGCTTATAGTCTCCAAACTCCAGAAGGAGGACTTCCAATTACAAGCTTCACATAAAAGAATAATTTTGCCCATGGCCACAAAATACGAAAATTGAACAGGCAGGACTCCAATTTAAATCATGTTAGGAAAAAAATTTTGTCCTCTATTTTTTCTGGTAAATGCTACGGAAGTAGGATATGCATGCAGGAATGTGTTCAAATCCTAAATTTACAAACTCAACAAAATTTCACAAAGTTAACACAGTGGTGTAACCAGCATTTAGATCAGGAAATAGAGCAAGGCCAGGCTCAGTGGCTCATGCCTGTAATCTCAGCACTTTGGGAGGCCGAGGCGGGCAGATTACAAGGTCAGGAGTTCGAGACCAGCCTGGCCAACATGGTGAAACCCTGTCTCTACTAAAAATACAAAAATTAGCCAGGCATGGTGGCAGATGCCTGTAATCCCAGCTACTCAGTAGGCTGAGGTAGGAGAATTGCTTGAACCTGGGAGGCAGAGTTTGCAGTGAGCCAAGATCATGCCACTGCACTCCAGCACGGGCAACAGAGCAAGACTCCATCTCAAAAAAACAAAAAAGAAAAAGAAAAAGAAAAGAAATAGAGCAATACCCTGATCCCAGAAGTCCCCCGGTGCCTGCTTGCAGTCACTGTTCTCTCCAGGGGAAATCATCATCCTGATTTCTAACCGTTTTCATTGTCCTGACTTATTTTTAAGCTTTATAGAATCATAATATAAGAACTCTTTTCTTTCAAAAATTTTTTGACTAGATTTCACAGATCATTAGCTTAACTCTTTGTATCAGGTGCAGACATTTCTCAATATTGAAGCAGAACTATTCCCCAAAAAGAAATTTTAAAGTATATACTTCAAATAAGTCAGTGTCCATTTGTGCCACTAAAATTGGATGGCTTTGTCAGACCAGCTACTTGGGAGGCTGAGGCCTGGGAGGTTGAGACCACAGTGAGCTGTTATCACACCACTGCAGTCTAGCCTGGGAGACAGAGCAAAACCACATCTCAAAAAAAATAAAATAAAATAAAAAAAGGATGCCTTCATATAAGTTGAGCCCTGAGTCTCTGGGGCCCTTGTGCCTGTCCATAGTAAGGTAATGAGGATCCTAAAAGGCTACTCCCCAGTGTACATGATAGACAACTTGATAGGCAGTATAATGCAATGGAAAAAAAAGATTAGCTTTGCAACCCTAAAGAACCGAGTTCAAATAAAATTGTCTCCACTTAACCAGCCGTACTATCTTCATGAAGTCACATAATCTCTCTGGGGCTCAGCTACTTCTACACCTGTAAAATGGGAGAAATATCTCACTCGATTTTTGTGAAAATTAAACAAGATTCCAAATATAAACTACTTGGTATACAATAGATACTTCATATATGTTCATTCTCTTTCTCCCTTCAGAGACTAAACCCTGATTCTTCATCAGTTTCAGCTCATTGTGTACATGCATTCTAAATAGATATGTTTTCAATGGCAACTATTTGAACCCGCTGACTAGCAAGTTTAAAATCATTTGGAAACCAGGTTTGTGATCCAAGGGAATTTAAAGTTGCTGACACAGAGGCTTTTTCAGAACTGAGAAATGTCACCGTTCATCTTTTGGAAACTGGTATGGCTTCATGTCCTTCACATTTTCCACCATGCTGGCCTGGTTGTTTATTTATTAATGATTTCCATCATGAAACCATTGTTATCTCAGCTTCCTGTTATGGCCTAAAAGCACACAAAATCATCATTTTCTAACGAGCACAAAGCATCCAAACGCCTGTGCTTCCCGCGACATTTTTGTTTTATTAATAGCCATTATGCCAATCCGTTGATAATGGCCTTTTCAGTGAGACACACACACTGTCGCGTAACGATCGTGTGATTTCTGCATTTTTACCAGTATAAATATTAAAATCTCTGACAGATTGCTAATGAGCTGATGTTGGAATTACAGAGTAGTCTGTTATCATTTGTCCATTCACAGTTTCCTCACCAGCCCATCTGTGCTCGGAACACAGCCACCGTGGAGCATGCAGGCTGGGACAGTTTCTCCATTTACACCTTTTGCCTTCAGAAGCCTCTGGGAAAGCCTGTCCCTAATTAAAGATTTTAGCAAACATATTGCCAGCTTTCTAACACTGTTATTAAACTGCTCTCTTTTGTTAGAAAAGGTGCTGTTTGTCAGCAGTTTGTAGATTTAGATATTTAGTGTGTGTTTCTGTAACCCAGCAAAATATTTATGCTTTTAAAATAATTCAATTAATATGTTATGCATGTATCTACCTGTGTGCACAATAAATACACATGGCACACACGCCATCAAAATCCTGTTTAATTATTCAGACTCACAAGGACAAAGAAACATGGTGTTTCTGTGGACACATGGACTTCTCTACAGAATAAGGTGGATTTGAACATTCTAAGGTTGGGACTATTAAAATAAAATGATCAGATTGAGATCATGGCTCAAGTAATTTGGGGCAAGGGCAAAGTAACTTTCACCTGAAATATTTGTAAAATTAAGGTACACTGAAAAGGATCTGATATTTCTAGCCGAATATGCCTAGTTGAGAAAACAGTGTTCCCTCACCTTAAAGGCTTAACTGTTGGAGCCATAGTTCTCAGTCAGTATGGGTGTGATTGAGGCTAGGTGGGGAAGGGGACATGAGGTCAATGGGGGCGCTTTTGCACGCTCTCTCCCACCCCCACCGTCAAATCTGCCTAGTTGCAAATCACTGCAGCAGAGCAACAGGGGAAGAGGACAGCTGCCAGATCGGAGAGCCTGCTGCCCCAGGAAAAGGCTCTCAGATCATTAGTCTTGGAAGTGAATTCATCTCACTCTTCCCAGGGTGAGCATACAGAGGGGTGACCCCTCTGGTAGTAAGCCATGTAAGGTTTTACAGACTAAAGCGACCCCCTTAGAAAATCCTGAAGAGCCCGAGGTCTTCACTAAGGAGGCAGGAATAGTAACTCCCAGGGGCTCATCACCTTGGAGCCCAGAAGGTGGCTCTGCATGCTGCTTCAGAGTCATTCCCACCAGTGACACTATAACACTGAGGGACTGTGAGATGCATCTTCCAGTGTGGAAGCTTTGTGGCCACTTATTGCTTTGAAATTTTAATGTAAGTTTTGATATTTTGATTTAATCCTTGAATTAAATACGAACAAGTCTGAGGGCAATGACACAAATCATACAGCAAAATACATGTTCTGAAAGAATTTGCACACTAGAGAACTACTACACATCCATAAAAACCATGCGCTCTACCTAACTCCACAGGGTAGCCAACGTTAAGAGCCAGATGACTGGCCCGGGTGCAGGGGAGTGCAGAGGCCGGAGACATCCCTTCTAGTGAGGATGAGTTAAGAAGTTCTCCCAGAGGGGTAGAACCAACACCGAACGCTGAAGAATGTGGTTGAGTGACAGGGTAGGGGTGGGGGAAGAGGACATTGTGAGCTGGGAAGATGCTGGGAAAGGACAAGGGATATTTGGGGCACCTTAAATAGGCTGCTTAGGCTAGAGCAGAGGTTTGTGGTGGGACCTTGAGAAAGCAAAGTTTTCTGGGGCTGCTCTGTCAAGGCTCAGGATCTGTACTTAATCTTGTTCTTGTTGTTGTTGTTGTTGTTAGTGATTTGTTTTATTTGTTTCCCCTCCCCCACCTTTTAAATAAACTTTATTTTGTAAAGCAGTTTTAAGGTCACAGCAAAATTGAGGTAGAAAGTATAGAGAGTTCCCATATGCTCCCTGACCTCACATACACACAGACAGCCTCCCCCATTCTCAACATCCCACACCTGGGTGGTACATTTGTTACAACTGATGAACCTCCACAGACACATCATTATCATCCAAAGTCCATAGTTTGCATTAGGGTTCACTCTTGATGTTGTACATTTTATGGATTTGGACAAATGTACAATGATATGCATCCACCATTATAATATCATACAGAATAGTTTCACAGCCCTGAAGACCCTCCATGCTTCCCCTATTCATTCCTACCTCTCTCCAACTCCTGGCGACCACGAGACCTCTATACTGTATCCATAGTTTTGCCTTTTTCAGAATGTCATATAGCTGGAATTATGCAATATGTAACCTTTCAGATTTACTTCTTTCATTTGGTAATATTCGTTTAAGGTAACTCCATGTCATTTCATGGCTTGATAGTCATTTCTTTTTAATGCTGAATAATATTCCATTGTCTGGATGTACCACGGTTTATTTATCCATTCACCTACTGAGGGACAACTTGTTGCTTCCATGGTTTGGCAATTATGAATAAGGCTACTATAAATATCTATGTGCAGATTTTTGTGTAAAGGTGATTTCCATTTCTTTTAGAAAACACCAAGGAACTCAATGGCTGGATCATATGGTAGAAGTATGTTTAGTTTTGTAAAAAAACAAAACAAAACAACAACAACAACAAAAAACAGGCTGTCTTCCAAATGGCTGTATCATTTTGCATCCCCACCTGCAATGAATGAGAATTCCCATTGTTCTATATCCTTGCCAGCATTTGGTGTTGTCAGTGTTCCGGATTTTGGCCATTCTAATAGGCATGTAGTAGTATCTCATTGTTGTTTAAATTTGCATTTCCTCAATGACATGTGATGTGGAGCACCTTTTATTTTGCTTATCTGCCATCTGTGTATCTTCTTTGGCAAGGTGTCTGTTCAAGTGTTTTGTCCATTTTTAAATTAAGTTGTTCATTTTCTCTCTCTCTCTCTCTTTTTTTTTTTTTGTGATACAGAGTCTCGCTCTGTCACCAGGCTGGAGTGCAGTGGCATGATCTCAGCTCACTGCAGCCTCTGCCTCCTGGGTTCAAGCGATTCTCCTGCCTCAGCCTCCTGAGTAGCTGGGACTACAGGCAAGCACCACCGCGCCCAGCTAATTTTTGTATTTTTAGTAGAGACTGGGTTTCACCACGTTGGCCAGGATGGTCTCGATCTCTTGACCTCGTGATCCACCCGCCTCGGCCTCCCAAAGTGCTGGGATTACAGGCATGAGCCACCGCACCCGGCTGACATTTTTAATTTTAATAAAGTCTAGCTTATTATCTCTTGCATGTATCACGCCTTTGGTATTATATGTAAAAAGTCATTGCTAAACCCAAGGCAATCTATATTTTGTCCCATGTTATCTTCTACATTGTGATTTTTTTCTAATCTGATCCTGAGCTCTCTCTCTTGAGAGTAGCAATAAGCCAAGATAGCCACCCTCTAGGAGAGGGCTGACCAGGAGGAAAGTTAGGTTCAAGTGCTTGTGTCAGGTGAAGCACAATGAGGAATGAGGAATTGAAACCAGAATGCCTAAAATAGAAGAAATGTATTACTTACAGGTACCAGAGAGACTGGGGTGCTGATAGGAAGTCATCAGGAAATCTGGAGGCAGCAGGGAGCTCAACCATCGGGTGGAGAGTGGAAGAGAAAGAAGACCTGTGGGACTATGCCCTTATTAAGGGCGCTAGTCCTTAGGTTTTCCCATGGGAGCTGTGAATTGGCTACTTTAAAGAAAACATAGGCAGGCTGTGTGTGGTGACTCATGCCTGTAATCCCAGCACTTTGGGAGGCCAAGGTGGGTGGATTGCTCGAACTCAGGAGTTTGGCCACCTATGTAAAATTGGCAAAGCCCTGTCTCAACAAAAAAAATACAAAAATTAGCCAGGCACAGGGGTGTCCTCCTGTGGTCCCAGCTACTCAGGAGGCTGAGGTGGGAGTATCGCTTGAGCCTAGAAGGTTGAGGCTGCAGTGAGCCATAGTCACACCACTGCACTCCAGCCTGGGTGATACAGTGAGACCTTGTCTCAAAAACAAACAAACATGCAAAGTAGGAGATTTTTTCACATAATTCTGGTGTTGACAATTAGGTATTGACATCATCAGCAGCAGCTATGGAATGTGTTGGGTTTTGGGTTAATGAGATGAGGAACAAGTGGGCTATATTAAAAATAACCACACAGAAAAAGTTTTAATGAGGCCAAAAGTGACAGGGTACAACTGGGTTTCAAAGAACTTATGTCAGGCCCCAAAAATTGAAGCCAATGCAGCAACTATGTTTAACAAATTTATGACATTCTAAGAGTTTTATAGTTTTGTGTTTTATGTTTGGGTCTGTGAGCTGATTTTTGTGAAGGGTGTAAGGTCTGTGTCTAGATTCTTTTTTCTGCATGTGGATGTTTAGTAGTTCCCGAAAAGGCCATCTTTTCTCCATTGTATTGCCTTTGTCAAAGATCATTTGCCAAAGATCAGTTGACTATATTTCTATGGGTCTATTTCTGGGCTCTCTATTCTGTTCCATTGATTTATTTGCCTATTTGTTCACCAATACCACACTGTAGCTTTATGGTAAGTCTTGAAGTCAGGTAGTGTTAGTCTTCTAACTTTGTTCTTCTCTTTCAATACTGTGTTGGATATTCTGAGTCTTATGCCTCTCCTGTAGAGTCAGTTTGCCAATAACTGTATTGCAAACTGTTAGAATGTTGATTGGGTTTGCAATGAATTTATAGATCATGTTGGGAAGAACTGACATGTTGACAATGTCGGTCTTTCTATTCATGAACATGGAATATCTCTCCATTTGTTTAGTTCTTTGGTTTCTTTCATCAGTTTTATAGTTTTTCTTATATAGATCTTGCATATATTTTGTTAGATTTCATTTTGAGGGTGCTAATGTAAATGGTATTGTGTTTTTAATTTCAAAGTCCACCATTTCATTGCCAGTACATAGAAAGGCAATTGACTTTTGTATATTAACCTTGTATCCTGCAACCTTACTGCCATACTTATTATCAGGTTAGTGCAAAAGTAATTGCAGTTTCTGCCATGTGGTTTTTGTACCAACCTAATAGTTCTAGGAGTTTTTGGGGTTTTTTTGGTCAATTCTTTTGGATTTTCTACATAAACAATCATGTAATCTGTGAGCAAAGGTAGTTTTATTTCTTCCTTCCCAATCTATATATATTTAATTTTCTTTCCTTGTTTTATTGCACTAGCTAGGACTTCCAGCGCAATGTTGGAAAGTAGGGATGATTGGGGATACCTTTACTTTTTTCCTAATCTGAGTGAGAAAGTTTCTAGTTTTTCCCCATTAAGTATGATGTTAGCTGTAGGTTTTTTATAAATATTCTTCATTAAGTAGAGGAATTTACCCTCTATTCCTAGTCTGATGAATTTATCATGAATTGGTATTGGATTTTCTCAAATGCTTTTTCCACATCTACTGACATTATCACGTAATTTTTCTTTTTTAGTTTGTCGATGTGATGGATTATATTAATTGATTTTCAAATGTTGAACCAATCTTGCATACCTGGGATAAATCTCACTTGGTCATGATATGTAATTCTTTCATACATTATTGGATTCCATTTTGTTAATATTTTGTTGAGGATTTTGCATCTATGTTCCTGAGAGATACTGTTCTGTAGTTTTCTTTTCTCATAATGTCCTTTTCTGATTTTGGTAGTAGAATAATGCAGGCTTCATAGAATGTGTTAGAAAGTGTTCCCTCTGCTTCTATCTTCTGAAAGAGGTTGTAGATAATTGCTACAATTTTTCCTCAAATGTTTGGTAGAATTCACTAATGAACTCATCTAGACCCAGTGCTTTCTGTTTGGGTATATTATGAATTATTGATTTAATTTAATAGATATAGGCCTATTCAGATTGTCTATTTATTCTTGTGTGAGTCTTAGCAGATTGTATCATTCAAGGAATTATTCTATTTCATGTAAGTTATCAAATTTGTGGGCAAGGAGTTGTTCATGATATTCCTTTATTATCCTTTTAACGTCCATGGGATCTGTAGAGATGTCCCCCCACTTTCATTTCTAATATTAGTAATTTGTGCCCTTTCTCTTTTTTTGTTATTTATCCTGTTCTAGCCTGGCTTATTGATTCTACTGATCTTTTCAAAGAACCAGTTTTTGGTTTGGCTGATTTTCTCTATTGATATCCTGTTTTTAATTTCATTGATTTCTGCTCCAGTTTTTGCAATTTCTTTTCTTCTGATTATTTTAGGTTAAATATGCTCTTCTTTTTTCTAGTATCTAAAGTGGATACTTAGATGATTGATTTTAGACCTTTCTGCTTTTCTTTTTTTAGCTTTTATTTTAGTTTCAGGGCTACATGTGCAGGTTGGTTCTGTAGATAAATTGTGTGTTGTGAGGGTTTGATGTACATATTATTTCATCACCCAGGTAAAAAGCATAGAATCCAAGATCAACAAGTAGTTGATCTTTTTTCTTTTCTAATATCTACATTCAATGCTATAAATTTTCCTCTAAGCACTGTTTTCACTACATCTCGCAAATTTTAATAAGCTGTATTTTCATTTTAATTTCATTTTATGTATTTTAAATTTAATTTCATTTCATTAAAATATTTTAAAATTTCTCTTGGCCCATTAATTATTTAGAAATGTATTGTTTAATCTCCAAGTATCAAGCTCAGAGATTCTTTTCTCAGTGTATTCAGTCTACTAGTAAGCCCATTAACAACATTCTTAACTTCTCTTACAGTGTTTTTGTTCTCCAGTATTTTGTAAATCTTTCTTAGAACTTCCATCTCTCTATCCATCTGTTCTTGCATGTTGCCTACTTTTTCTGTCAGATCCCTCAGCACTTTAATAGTAGTTGTTTTAAATTTATGGTCTAATTATGTCAACAATCCTGCCACATGAAGGTCTGGTTCTGACACTTGCTGTGTCTCTTCAGATAGTGTTTTGTTGGGTTGTTTTGGGGGTGGGGGGGCGGTTAACGGAGGGGTGGGGCTGGGTTTTTTGTTGTTGTTGTTGTTTGCCTTTTAGTATGTATTGTAATTTTTTTTTTAGTCTGGACATAATATACTAGATGAGAGGAATTGCAGTAAATAGACCTTTAGCGATGTAGCAGTAAGGTGTTGGGTGAGGGTGGGGAGTAGGGGGAGGATTATATAGTCCTATGATTAGGTCTTAGTCTTTTAGTGAGCCTGTGCCTCTAGGTTGTGAACTTCACAAGTGACTCTCAGTTTCCCCCCATATTAGATGGGACAGGGTGGATAGAAGTTGCTGGAGTTAGGTATTTCCCTTTCCCCAGTTTGGTTACTCTGTCGAAACCCCTGATAGGTTAGGATCTGGTAAAATAATTTCTCTTGAGGGCAGGCCTTGTTAAAGAGAACAGAATGCTCTGGCATACTTCAAGATGGCCACTTTTTCTCCATCCCCCTGCCAGAACCATGAGGAGATGTTCACTGTGAGAACATAGTAGAGCTCCAGGCAGTAAGACTCGAAAAAGTCTGAGGAGCCTCCTAGAGTTTTTAATTCACAGATTTGTCCACACTGAGCTTTTAGTAATTAATCAATTACAGTTCAGGTTTTCCTATCCCAGCATTGGTTTCTATAAAGGTTTCTGCTTGTGGGTTTCTACTTCGGTAAGTTTTCATTCTCTTATCTGTCTGTCTGTTTCCCCGGTTTTAAGGGCAATGGTTTACCCTGTAACCTCACTTCCTGACAGATCTAAAAAGAATTGATTTTTCAGCTTGGTCAGATTTTTACTTGTTTTTAGGATGGAGCAGCTACTTCTAAGGTCTTTACATGCCAGAAAGGAACCCAAAAATCTGTACTTCATCTTTAGGCAGCATGGAATTATTAAAAGATGGGTAGATTGGTTAACTGATTCATAGGTTGGATTTTAGCAGAAAGATGACATAATTGAAAGTTATTATGTAATGGATTTTGGAGGCTAGGCAGCTGGGCAGCTCTGCTGTCCTGGTCGGTCTCACAAGTCTGAAGGTTGGCTGGTTGTAAGCTGACCATAGATAGCCAAGGCTGGGACAACTGGAATGACTTGGATTTGATGAATGAATCTTTCATCTTCCAACAGGCTGGCCTGGACATGTTTTTCTTCATGGTCATGGGAGAGGACAAGAGTGCAAACAGAAATATACAAGCATTACTTAAAAGCTTCTGTTTATATCATCCATTATCATCCCATTGGCCAAAGCAAGTCACATGGCTGAGCTTAGAATCAAGGGGTAGGAAAATGGATTCCACCTCTTCGTAGGGGAACTACAAAGTCACATGGCAAAAGGCAAGGACACAGGAAGGGGTGAAGAATTGGAATGATAAATGCAAATATCTTGATTCAAATCCCAGTTCCTCTAGCTATGTGACCATGAGCAAAGTACCTGGAAACTGGTATAAAAAGAGTGCCTACCTCTTAGCATCATTGTTTGCATCAAATGAAAAGACCCATATAAAACACTTAGCATAGTACTTAGCCCACATAGGTAACTATAGGCCATGGGCACTGCATTGCAGTGGCAGAAAGAGGAGTTGAGATGCATATGGAGATTGTAGGCCTGTAGTAGAGTAATGTTAATATGTTGTTCAGGACAGGTTGGAAATCTACATCTGAATGCACCCTGAAATATGATACTGTAACCAGAAGTGAAAAGGTCTAGCCATATTTGGGAGGAATAGCAAAGGATGAATCTTCAGGAATAGGTATCCATATTCCTGTATGAGGACAATGGTGGTGCCATTCATTGATGAAAGCAAGGAGAATCAGGAAAGTTGCAGCTTGGGAACAGATGGCTAGATGTCCACTCCATCTGGGTCTCTAGCTTAGTCTCTGGGAGTTTCATGAAAAGCAAGAGCAGAAAGAGTAGTCAATGACATTTCTTAGCGTGACATAAAACAAGGTATTTAATAATCATCCAAAGCAGAGTTTTTATTTGGAAAACCTGCTGTTCTATACCATTTCTTCTGTATTAGGAAGGATAATTCTAAATATGAAACAAAACAAAACAAAAAAACTTGGAGAGAAGACTGCCCATTAGTCTGGTTTCCAGCAAGACATTCATCGAGGGCTCTCTGACACACTTGGCCACAGCCCCATTGGAGAGGTGATTATTCTTTTTCTTTTCCTTTTCTTTTTTTTTTGAGATGGAGTCTCGCTCTGTCACCAGGCTGGAGTGCTGTGGCACAATCTCAGTTCACTGCAACCTCCGACTCCCTGGTTCAAGTGATTCTCCTGCCTCAGTCTCCTGAGTAGCTGGGATTACAGGCACGTGCCACCACACCTGGCTATTTTTTGTATTTTAGTAGAGACAGAGCTTCACTATGTTGGCCAGGCTGATCTCGATCTGTTGACCTTGTGATCCACCCACCTCAGCCTCCCAAAGTGCTGGGATTACAGGCGTGAGCCACCGTGCCTGGCCGATTACTCTTACAATCACAGTAGAACCTGGGCTACAAGGTGCCAGAGGTAAGAGTGATGAAGAAGTTTTTACTCAATCTCATGGTTTCAATTTTTATAACAACTTTCAGTCTAATGGGTATTCACTTGCACTAGAACAATCCCAAGATGCAACCCTGAGAAAGACTCTCATGGCCCCTTAGCTTAAGCAATTGCCAGCCAAACAAAACAGCAAATTTCCCATGTACAAAGATGTAGTGCAGTGAGACTAGGATAAATAATGAAGGCATTTGTTTATGCCTGCTTACAACTTTCCTTGTAGGCAAAAAGGGGAAGAAAACATCTTTCCAAGCATGCAAAGGCAGCCACTGCAGGCTCATCAAAAATATGCATTTGCTTTTGTAGTCAAAGAGTGTGAGTTTGCTCTGCTTCACCTCCTGGCCTGGGCTCCTCTGATAGCTATGTAATTTAAATGAGAAAGTTGTCCTAGGGAGTCATCACATTTCAAAGAAGTGACCCTTTTTGGATGTTGAAAGGATCCTCAGTGTTTGGATTCACTCCCAGGTGAGGTGATGTCATAGAGTTCTTGAGATGTCATCTAGAGAAACAGACCTTGGAAAGTCTAAACAGAAGTTGTTTACCTTGTCTTTTTGCTTGTTGTGCAAATGGGCCTCAGCTTTGGAGAGAAAACAAGCACATTTCAAGCTCAGTCAAAGTCAAAATTCACCATTGCCGTCAGTCAAACCCTGACAAAAGAGGAGCTTTTGTTCATTCTTGCAGTGACCTGACTTCTACCATGAACTTTGTAACTAGGATGCCCATAGCATCCTCCAAATTGACCTCAAGCTGGTTGGGCTCAGCTTCACGGGGCAACCTGGGCGAGGCACTTTACTTCCTGTTCTTTCTCCTGAGGGACTGGTTCCTCTGAGTTCTCCCATTTATGCCTTCTCCCCCACAACCATGCCAAGGAACTCCTGGTCCTCCTGGGAACAGAACCATTCAGGCAACCACGCTAGTCACAGTATTGTATTTCAGGCTGCATTCAGATGTGGATTTCCAACCTGTCCTGAACCTCATACATCCTTACACTGCCCTAGAGCCACTACTTTCCCAACATGCCCCACTGGCCCATATTGAGTGAGATCTGTTAAGAAAAGTCCCACCAGAGTAACTCTCTAGACAATGCAATCAAAAAAGACTCCTTCTCCATATAATGTTCAGCCTCCAATAACTGGCTTCTGTCTTCATGGCACAGAGCTTTCTGTACTTTCTCAACTGCTCAACTGGAAATACTCTTTCTCTCTTTCACTTGCCAAATTAGGTTTAAAGAGAGGGTGCCTGGTTGCTGGATCATAGGAGGGTGTTAAATATCTCCACTGCTAGAAATCCAGCTACAGACATTAACGCCTACCTCCTGGCTCAAGAGTGAGTGTTAATGTTCCTGCTGCCAGGACATCTTTCATCCAGGGCCTCTCCCCTAGCCAGCACTCAGCCAGCACCAGGGCCAGAGGAAGCAAGTCAAACCAGACTGGCATCCTGGCAGTGTTGATCCTCAGTTGGTGAGCACTAAACCAACAATCTCATCTTTTTAATCACTTCCAAAGCACTTTCAAGCAGAAGACAATTCTAAAGACCAAGAAGATACAGTTCATGGGAAGCATTGCTTTTAATAATAATAAATTTGCATAGCACTTCTAATAACAAAGCATTTTTACATAAAAATAACAAAAACCTTTTCTTAAAGGTTTACTTAACATACATACATTATATTAATTCTTTTTTTGTTCTTTTTTTTTGAGATAGAGTCTTATTCTGTCACCCAGGCTGGAGTGCAGTGGCACGATCTCAGTTCACTGCAACTTCCACCTCCCAAGTTCAAGCGATTCTCCTGCCTCAGCCTCCTGAGTAGCTGGGACTACAGGCATGCACCACCACACCCAGCTAATTTTTGTATTTTTAGTAGAGATGGGGTTTCGCCATGTTGACCAGGCTGGTCTCAAACTCCTGACCTTGAGCGATCCACCCACCTCGGCATCCCAAAGAGCTGGGATTACAGGCATGAGCCACCACATCCGGCCAACATACATTAATTCTTACCTCAACCTGGAGAGGAAACAAGCTACTGTTATTCTCATTTTACAGATAACTTAACAGGCTTGGAGAGGGTAAACGGTGGGCACCCATCACACTGCTCTCTGTCCAGCTGCCAAGTCCTTACCCTCAAACCACAGCTCCCTACTGGATTGCTGGATCCTAACAATAACTTTGTGAGAGCACTAGGGCAGGCGCTGTTTTATACACCAGAAATTAGGGCATTTTGACCAAGAACAAAAAGTAGAAGACTTTGATTCAAGCTTAAGTCCAACTGAGTCCCAGATTAATGTACTTTCTACCAGTCCACACTGGCAATGATCACCCTAAGAGAATGGCATTTTCCCCAAGGCTTCATCATTCAGTTATTCATTCTTCCAAATGACATATATTTACTAAAGTCTTACTATGTGTCAAGCACTGTGTTGAGTGTAAAATATTTAAAAAATAAAGAATCAAACATAGAGCTTGCCCTCAAGTTGCTTACATCCAATAGAGGGGATAAGGCAGGTATGAAAGCAACTCTAACATAGGTCAAAGAGCAATCATTGCCATTTCATTTATTATTTATTTATTTATTTTGAGACAGAGTCCCTCTCTTGTCGCCCAGGCTGGAGTTCAGTGGTGCGATCTTGGCTCACTGCAACCTTTACTTCCTGGGTTCAATCAATTCTTCTGCCTCAGCCGCCTGAGTAGCTGGGATTACAGGCACATGCTACCACACCCAGCTAATTTTTATATTTTTAGTAGAGACAGGATTTTGCCATGTTGGCCAGGCTGGTCTTGAACTCCTGACTTCAAGTGATCCGCCTGCCTTGGCCTCCCAAAGTGCTAGGATTACAGGCATGAAGTACTGCACCCGGCCCTATCATTGCCATTTCAAAAGAGCAGATGATGATAAGTAAAGTTTGAAGGGGGCTGGGCTGATCTCTACACTTCAACATTTCTAAGCTGATCTCTACATTCTAAGCTTATCTCTACATTCTAAGCTTATCTCTACAGTCCAGCATCTCACTGAAAACCCATGAAGATGTCTTTATCTTCAAAATTCAACGTATTTTACCACAAAAAGAGGAGAAGCTTACAGGAGGAGGAGACTGCTTTAGTCAAACCAGTCATACCCTAGGTAACCAAATAGTTGATGAAGGGAAGTTTCTTACCATCAAAGTAGTGTAGCTAAAAAATGTCAGTGAGATGATAGAATTATCACCATTTTGCAATTCTCAAAAAAATAATGGATTTAGGCTATGATAGTCAACTGTTGCTAACATCACAAAAAAAGAGACACAGAGAGAGACAGATGTTATGTGTCTCCTGACAAAAGCATGCAATACCACCTATGAAGCAATCTTGCCAAAAATCCAAATCTGAACTTAATCAAGATTATCAGCCCACAGGAAATACAGGCAACAGAGAAATCTGTTAAATGATACCACAAGGATACAATAAATAGCATCTAGTATGTGGGAAACTCTACAGGACAAATGAATAAGTTTCTATAGCAAATAAATTACAAGGGAAAAAAAGAATGGGAAGATGAGCCTATAGATTAAGAGACTCAAAAGATACACCTCCTAGCTGGACGCAGGGCTCATGCCTGTAACCCCAGCACTTTGGAAGGCCAAGGCAGGCAGATCACTTGAGGTAAGCAGTTCAAGACCAGCCCGGACAATATGGTGAAACCCCGTCTTTACTAAAAATACAAAAATTAGCCGCGCATGATCGCAGGCACCTGTAATCCCAGCTACTCAGGAGGCTGAGGCAGGAGAATTGCTTGAACCCTGGAGGCGGAGGTTGCAGTGAGCCGAGATCATGCCACAGCACTCCAGCCTGGGCGACAAGGCAAGACTCCATTTCGGGGCGGTGGGAGGGGGGTATATATATATATATACCTCCCGATACAATAGGTAAACCTTCTTCGAATCCTGATTCAAACAAACCAAATTTAAGGTGCATACGCACGCTGAGGCCTTGGATATGATGAATATCTACACATCTTGCTGACTCCTGACCACTTAAAATTATCTCTTACATGGCCCTTGAAAACCCCAATCAACCAAAATTGGCTGTGCCTCAATCAGCCAAGACTTTAAACTTGCTTTTCTGCCATGCCTTAGATTTTAAAACGTCGGGGAAGAGAAGAGGGGTTTGAGGGAAGCTATATCTTTCTTAAGATATTTTTGTTTTGTTTCTTGTTTTTTTTTGTTTGTTTTTTGTTTGTTTTTGAGACAGGGTTTCTCTCTGTCACCCAAGCTGGAGTGCAGTGGCGCCATCTCGGCTCACTGCAACCTCCACTTCCCAGGCACAAGTGATCCTCCCACCTCAGCACCCACCCCCTACACCAGTAGCTGGGACCCCAGGTACATGTTACCACACCCAGATAATTTTTTTGTGTATTTTGTAGAGATGAGGTTTTTGTGTCCAGGCTGGTTTCTTAGGCTATTTTTAAACAGTTGTATGCAATCTTTTAAATTATAATTGTAGGCCTGGCATGGTGGTTCACACCTATAATCCTAGCACTTTGGGAGGCAGAGGTAGGTAGATCGCTTGTGCCCAGGAATTCAACACTAGCCTGGCCAACAAAGTGAGACTCTGTCTCTACAAAAAAATTTAAAAATTAGTCAGGTGTAGTGGCATGCACGTGTGGTCCCAACTACATGGGAGGCTGAGGCAAGAGGATTGCTTGAGCCTAGGAGGTCGAGGCTGCAGTGAGCTGTGATTGCACCACTGCACTCTGGCCTGGACAATAGAGCAAGACCCTGTCTCATAAATAAATAAGTAAATGCATATTTGTCATTTCCAGTAAGCTAGTAAAAGCTATAGCCATTTTCTAAAAAAAAACAAAATGAAAACGGTCTTATGTGTTTCAGGAAAACTTCTACTTGGGAGGAAGTCGTGCTTTTAATTATTTTTACAGTGAAAAATCCCCAATAAGGTGAGGAGCTTGAGTTCGGGTTTGCCTACAGTTTGAGTTTAGAATCATACGCATTGATTTCCTTCAAGTGGGGCTCACTTGTAGATCCTCAGGGACCAAGTCCATCCTTGTCCTTCCTACCTGCTACTCCACACTAGGAAACAGAGGGTTCTTAACATCACCCTCAATTCTTGCAGATGCATCCCTGGAGTGTTAGACTTGAAAACCTCCCGGTCCCTTCCATTTGCCCAGTGGCTTTGATACAGGCACCACCAGGGCTGGATGTTTTAGAGAGGCCCCTCAGTTTGGAATGAAAGCCTCCAGCTAACAGCAAGTGCTCACAGGACAACAGAAGTGTAGTACTTCACTGCAAAGCATTTTGCATCCTTGAGCACTCAAGAGGTAACCTTAATAAGCACAAAATATTCCTCTCTAATAAGAACATGCTGTCATAATCACCCTCCATGTGATAAATATCCTAGAAGTTTTCTCTTTGTTAGGTTAATGCTTTTCCACAAGATAATTTAACCAATTCTCTAAAAAATAATCACACGTTATCAGGCCCCAATATACTAATATGGTGTTGTGTTTTTTTTTTTTAATGTTTTGAATCTTGCTTTAAACAAATTCCATCCAAATAAATGCTCCCTTTTTTAGGTGGCACCAAAGCTTGTGTTGTTCATTGTAACCAAGCTTGCAGTTGGCCAACTCCTCATCTAACAGTATGTCTTCTGATTTCATTTGAGCAAAATTTATCATCCACAAGCAAAGACAAAAAATGTGTGAATGTCTAAAGCTTATGTAGATTAAGAGGCTATGCACGTTATTCCTAAAAATAGTAGATAATTATAGGCATTTCTTCCCCATACAATAATTATAGGCTTCCTGTCATCTTTTCTATTCTGTATAAGGTCACAGTAGTATTATACAAAATTTACAGTATGTTACAAGTTAAAAACACAATAATTAGCAACTGTGCATCTTCAGCACCAGTGATGAATGTTCACAGTAAAAGTTTTAAAAAAATGCATTATTTGTTTTATGTGGACAGTACACACTTAAATTTAATCATCAACTCCTGCTACCCAATAGGCAATATTCTCTCACTATTATAATGCTATTTGCCAAGTTCATAGTACACCCTAGGGCTGAATTCATCCTTAACGAAGAGACAGGAAGCCAAATCTCTCACCGTCATCTCAACCAGGTGCACCATATTATTTTAAATTTAATAATTCTGTTGAACATATTGAATGATAATGAGCAAGCTTAGAGAAAGTACCAAGGATTATTTTGGCCATTATGATCAACATCTGATTCAGGGGAAAAAAAAATCTTCTCACTAAATAATGTAGGGAGTTCACAGGATTGCTTGCTATGAGTGTTATTTTTTTCCTCCTGCTTGTTTATATCATTCATTCAAAGGGAAAAATGTTAGGGATATTATAAGTCAGTGGATAAAAAAAGTAATTTTACAAAAAAGAGAGTTTATCCTCAGCTTTTAATTATCCATACTAATGGTAACAAAGAGCCACAGATAATACAAAATGACAGGACAGAGCCATCATTTCTGTTTTGCTTAAGGAAAAAGTCAGAGGGCCATATACCTCATTTTACGTTCCCCGGTTCTGTCATGCTGTCAAAAATGGTTTAGAAAGGATGAAGAATTAGCAAGAATGGGGCAAGAGAAGGTTCCAGAGGCCCAGAATCCTCAATCACAAACCCCATTCGTGGTTACATGTATCATCTGGTTTGCTCAGTGGTTTCATACCTTGGACTATGAAGGGTTCTTCCCTTGTTTGCCACGCTGGGGCCTAGAAGATCACTGTAAACAGGAATGCTCGCCTCTAGGGCTGTGCCCCTCAAAGGTAATTCAGAACCCAGAGACCAGCATCCCAGCAGGAACTACGAATAGATGAGAGCAAACATTTGGCTTTGTGTTTAAAAACACCTGATTGACTGATGCCCATCTTAGCCATTTCCCTCCTGAGCGGAACAGTATGTATAGAAATTAAGACTATGGACTCCAGAGTCAGACTTTCTTGGTTCAAATCCCAATGCTACTCTTCAAGCTCCATGACCTCAGGTGTAACCTTTTTATGACTCAGTTTTCTCATCTATAAAATGGGGAAACTAATAATTGTGAGCATTAAAAGAATATATAAGTGAGATATATAACCATTGTGTGATTAAATGTCCCTCAGCCACTGAGACTTGCTGTGGCAATTGACCAGACTGCAATCCATTTGGAGCTACTACCTTGGAATCTTCTGCACAACAATGCCAAATCCCCACCACCATGAAGGCAGTCTCATCTTTTTGCTGGTCAGTCCTTAAGAATAATGTAAAATATGCCTCAAATTAAGAGCACAAGTTTTGGGATCAGGTAAGTCAACAACACACAAATCTCTCTTCAGCCAGGACCTCCATTCTGAGCTTTCAGCTAACCTATGCAACTGCCTGGTTGACATCTCCCCATGGATGTTTCTCCAGCCCTGCAAACACAACTGAACTCATTATCTTCCTTCACAAACCTGGTTCTCTTGCTCCCCTCCTCAATGAGAGATACCACTAGAAGAGGGTCATCCTTGACCTTCTTTTCCCTAAACTCTGACTGGCATTCAACCCATTAAGAGAAAAGACCCTTACTCGTTTCCAGCTTGCACTCCTCCCTTCTGCCTTCTCAACCATCTCCATTTCCATCTGGGGGGAAAAAAAAAGCTGACCCCATAGCTCTAGAAAAGCTGACCCCACAGCTCTAGAAGGAGAGCTCATGACTTGAGCTAAGTCAATCAGAGAATTCCATCTTTCTAGCTTCAATAATTTGCTCAGAAGTGTGCATGAGATTTAAATTGGTCCAATTAGAGTGAGACTTGAGACTTTTGCTGAGAATGCTGGAACAAAGATGCTTTCTTTCAAATAGGGTGAAAAGAAAGAAGCATGTAGCCTTGGAGCCACTGGCAGCTACCTTGGGAGCATGGGGCATGGGGGAAGTCCCTTTAAGATAAAACACATATGGCAAAAGGTAAAATAGAGAGCCAAACAGAAAGCAGTCCCCTCCAGAGTTTACTGAGCTTTGCCTGAATCCAGCCTCATCTCTACATATTGCAGTTATATAAGCCAGTATGTCAGTACTTTTAAATCAGTTTCTACTACTTACAACTGAAAGCATTCCAAATGACTCCATCCATAGGTCTACCTACTAAATATTTCTAGAATGTGTTCACTTCCATCTCCTCCACCACCACCCTGGTCCAAACTACCATGATTTTCTACCTGAACTATTGCAATAGCCTCATAATTAGTCCTCTTGCTTCCTTAGGTGTACCCCTTCCCACTCCATTCTATTCAAGTAGTCAGCATAATCTTTAAAAATATTTAAATATGATTAAATTGCTTCCCAGCTTAAAGTCCTCTAATGACTTCTTGTTGGGATTAGGATAAAGTCCAAACTCTAACAAAGCCTTCCAGGCCCAATATGACTTGGTCCTTTGCCTTCTCCTTCATCCTCTCCCTCATCGTATCCAGGATGTGAGGATGTGTGAGTCCCTCTTGGTCTTGAAACTCCACATACAATTACCTTTTCGCAGTTCTTTTGGTGAAGACACGCCATGTTCTTTTGTGCCTTAGGTGTTTTGTACATGCTGTCCATTCACCTAGGCCACCCTCTCCCCCAGCCTATGACCACATCTTTCCAAGACCCTTTTGCCTACCTCACCCTTTGGGTCTCGGTGGTGTTCTGCACAGAAGCCTCCAACAATAGGTCCCCTTGTCACATGCTCCTACTCCCCTCTGTGTCTCCCTCTCACAGCAGCATCACACTTCTAATTACTTATTTAACCATCTGCTTCCTCCACATCTGTCTCCTTCAATGGTATATCATCACCACCTAGCCCAGCACAGGTCTGAAACATAGCAGGCACCCAATTAATGGTTAACGTAATTGAGATAAGCACAAATTCTGTCTAAGTGACTTTTTAACTTTTTAACCCTGGGCAAGCTGCTTAACCTCCTTGAGCTTCTGTGTCTTCATCTTTAAAAAATGCAAAGGATAATACCCACCTCACAGAGCTATTTGATGATTAAATATAATTGGGGCACATAGTAAATGGTGAACAAATCTCTAGTGTCTTAGTTAGCAGTCTCCAGAGAAACAGAGCCAAAAGGAAACACACACACACACACACCACACATACACCACACACACATACACACATATATATAGGCACTAGAGCATGTACATATATATATGTTATATATATTATATATATATACGGAGAGAGAGAGAGAGATTGTGGGAGTCAGCTCATGTGATTATGGAGGCTGAGAAGTCTCCATGATCCACTCTCTGAAAGCTGGAGACAGAGAAAAGCTGGGGGTGTAATTATTCAGTCATTCCATCTGAAGCCTGAAGTCCAAGTCCGAAGGCCCGAGAACCAGGGGAGCCTATGGTGAAGGCCTGCTCTGAGTCTGAAAGCCAAAAAGCCAGGAGCACCAATATCTGAGAACGGGAGAAGATGGCTGGATGTTCCAGCTCAGCGAGATGGAATTTGTCCTTCCTCTGCCTTTTTGCTCTACTTGGGCCCTCAGCAGATTGGCTGATGCCCACCCACACTGGTGAAGCTGACCTTCTTAACTCAGTCTACTAATTCAAATGCTATGCTTTTCTAGAAACACCCTTACAGACTGATATGGTTTGGCTGTGTCCCCACCCAAATCTCATCTTGAATTGGAGCTCCCATAATTCCCGTGTGTTGTGGGAGGGACCCAGTGTGAGATAATTGAATCACAGGGGTGGTTTCCCCCATACTGTTCTCATGGTAATGAATAAGTCTCATGAGATCTGATGGTTTTATAAGGGGAAACCCCTTTCACTTGGTTTTCATTCTCTCTTGTCTGCCACCCTGTAAGATGTGACTTTCACTTTCTGCCATGATTGTGAGGCTTCCCCAGCCATGTGGAACTGTGAGTTCATTAAACCTCTTTTTCTTTAGTAATTACCCAGTCTTGGGTATGTCTTTATCAGCAGCATGAAAACGGATTAATATACAGATACATGCAGAAATAACATTTTACTAGCTGTCTGGGCATCTCTTAGCCCAGCCAAGTTGATACATAAAAGTAACCATCACATCTAGGGAGTAGGGTATCCCAAGTCAGGGATCTCTCCAGGTCTGAGGTGGTGAAAAAGAACCGTAAGAATCAACTGCTTTATAAAAGAATCTAAACTGAGGCTGGAGTGAAAGAGTGAGTTTCCACTGTGAAAGATTCCTTGAAAAGGCCCCCCAAACAACTATGCCATTCGAAGGAACTGAAATAATTTGTAAGCAAAACACCAGGTGAATATAGTCAGCCCTTTATATCCAAGGGTTCCACGTCCTCAGGTTCAACCAACTGCAGATGGAAAATATTTGAGAAGAAAAAACAATAAAAAGTAATAATACAACAATAAAATATAATACAAATTAAAATATAGTGTAACAACTATTTATATGGCATTTACATTATATTAGGTATTGTAAGTAATCTAGAGATGATTTAAAATATATATGGGAGGATGTGTGTACGTGATGTACAAATACTATGCTATTTTGTATGAGGAACTTGAGCATACATGGATTTTGGTGTCCAAGGGCAGTGCTCTAAATAATCCCCTGTAGATACCGAGGGATGACTGTATGCACATCATGATTCCATACATACATCTATACAACTGGAAGGAGAAAGCTTGGGTTTTAGTTTGTTGTTTTAACATACTTTAAATTTATCAATATTATTCTTGAATATGAATAAAACAAGTTGTCATTTTAAGAACAGGAAAATAATTAATCGTGCCAAATTAATACTTTGTACTTTAGGAGAAACTAATTGGTAAACCGTCATGCTTACTCTTGTAAATAAATGGCAAGAATGATTAGCTCCTGGTCTCTGTAACAGCACCTCAAAATGTGAAGACTGAGCTTCTGTCCTGGGGTACTTAACCAAATTTTAAAGTCATAACAAATATGCCATTTATCCTCCCCATGCATTCAATTATATCTTACCTCAAATTGAGCCTGCATTAAGAAACTTATCTGCAGTCTCTAGTTTTATTCAATTCTCAAACTCTAAAGTAGGTGTCATCATTTACATTATACAGATGAAAAAGCTGGCCGGGCACGGCGGTTCACACCTGTAATCCTAGCATTTTGGGAGGCCAAGGCGGGTGGATCATCTGAGGTCAGGAGTTCGAGACCAGCCTGGCCAACATGGTGAAACCTCATCTCTACTAAAAATACAAAATTAGCTGGGCTTGGTGGTGCAAGCATGTAATCCCAGCTCTGGAGGCTGAGGCAGGAGAATCGCTTGAACCTGGGAGATGGAGGTTGCAGTGAGCTGAGATTGCGCCATTGCACTCCAGCCTGGGCAACAAGAGCGAAACTCTGTCTCAAAAAAAGAAAAGAAAAAGCTGAGGCCTTAGTTCTGTCTGACTCCAATACACAACCTCTTTCTTCATAGCATTTCTGATTTGTGATTAGGTTTACTGCATGCTTGTTTGTTTAACATCCTGACCAAATTGTAACTTCCTTAAGGGTAGGCGCCTTGTTTGTTTTGTCTACCCTTTTGCAAGAGCCCAGAATGGTGCCTGCTATATATTTGTTATTTGTTGTTCAATATTTATTTATTGAATACATAAGTGAATGGACGCTTTGATTTAACAGAGTAATTAGATGAAAATTCGGTATTTGAAATAAAACAACACACAAGTTAAACTAAACATCCAGGAAGGCTTGGTTTCTCTGTAGCCCACTGGTATTTAAATACCTGAGAACCGATTGGGGATATGCCGACAGCCCATTAAAGAACCGGTGCTCACTGTTTAAAGACCTGCTTTCCCTCAAGTCCTGAACGGCTGTTTGGTTTCCGCAGAGCATCCTCTGTTGAGCTGCAAGGCCCTCATTTGTATTAGAAGTGAGAGCTGGTTCGAAAGTCAACTTCGATGGGACAAATATGTTCTTTTGACTTAATGATATAACATTTTATCAGCCACATAAAAAATGAAATATATGTGTTCATTTGCTATTTGAGGAGCTTTTTCGGCGTGTATGCAGGAGCTATGTCAGCTGCTAACTGGTGATCCTTTTTTGACACCCTTTCCCAAGAGTATTGCATAGATAAACATACTCTATTTGAACAAGACCAGTGACAGCAAAATTGCTTGCTTGTCTCTAAAAAGACTCTAATAATGTGCACCAAGGGAGAGGCCCGTGGTCTGACAGAATTTTTTTTTCCCCAGTGTAAACCATAAAATCCATTTCAATAGCCAGAATAAAGCAGTTTAAAGTGCATCCCTAGTTAATTACATCCAAAGAGTAATAATAAAATCAACTGTTAAATTTTAGAACTTCCTCTTTAAAGTATTAAATATCTGGGAACTGCAATGCAGTTAAATTTCTCTCAGAACAATGCTTTCCGTTGCTTAGGCTGGCCCCTAAGAATACTTATGCAAACTCTTTCGGTGTGCTAGAGAGTGTGTTTTTCCTGTGAAGATGTATTTCAAATAAACCCTTGTTTCTGCCAGATGTCTGTGGCTTATTAAATAACCAATAGTGCAATAGGTACATTCACTTAATAAAAGGATATCACTGAGTCACAAATCTTCTATAATAATTGACAGTACATGACCAACAATAATTGTGAAACCAAAACTAAAATGTTGTTTGTGTCCTAATACCGTATTTGAAGCCTTGACTCAGTTGCCTCAGCAGGTTTCAATCCAGACATTGCCTGGCCTTTAAAATTTGGCCCTTGATAATGTCAACCCACATCAATGGGAAGGGCACTTGTGACTCATTGAAGCACAAGTCTGTGCTAGACCAGGATGAAAGAACTGGGTTCTGCAGAAATCATCCAGGAAGCAGTGACTTTGGCTCTCGGCACATGGTTTGATTAGGTAACTAGGAATCTGCTCCCTTTGGTAACTTCACTCCCAGATATAAGAAGGATTAAGCTTCTGGGAGAGAAGAATTCAGAATGTGATCTTCCAACGCTGAAGGCAGTGGCTGCTGACATTTAACTACCCTAGTGCAATTTATTTTGCCTCAACTTCCCACTTGAAAAGCTGATTCTCTGTCTCTGTGAATAAAGTGGAGAGTGAGGACTCCTTCCTAAAGAGGCACTAGAGCATGTAGGTCACATGGAAGCCAGCCTACTGGCTTCTCAGGGATCCTAGAGGAGAATGGAAAACTTATCGACCTCTTCAAAGACAGAGATTCCATTCTGGGAGCACTTTGCTGGGCAACTTTAGAAAATAGTTGTGTCTACAAACTCACTAGATTGCGGAACAGATAATAGGCTGAACTTAGATCACAAGGCAGTCTACCCGGAAACATCTCTGGCAAATAGCCAACAGAAGCCTACAAGACAAGGGGAAGCAGAAATGATGTCACGGGCAGGATCCTTACAGTCATCGTGTACCCTTCCAGTGGGCCTCATTTGCCTGCCTCTGAAAAACCAGATGCAAATAAATATCAGAGCATGTTCATGACAGCAAAAGAGGCTGCCTCCTGCCCCAAAGCCCCTGGGGAGGGAGAATGCAGGTACCCGCTGCATCTTCTCAGGCACTGGACACGAGGCTTAGGGTGTTCCCAGGGGCAGACCAGAAGTGGATGGCCCTTTATAGGGTTTCACTCTGGGGCCAGATGCTTAACTAAACAATCTAAAAAAAAGATTCATAGTTGTAATTATGTTCTTTCTTTACAAAGAAAGTAACTGAGCTAATGCTATATCCAGGACAATTCTTGGGAAAAGAGAAAAGGAAGGAAATTTGTCCTTAAGAAGTTACTGCCTAAACTCTCAATTAAACATTTATTAAGAACATAATACACGGCCAGGCCTGTAATCCTAGCACTTTGGGAGGCCAAGGCAGGTGGATCACTTGAGGCCAGGAGTTCGAGACCAGCCTGGCCAACATGGCGAAACCCTGTCTCTACTAAAAAAAATACAAAAACATAAAAAATAGCTGGGCATGATGATAGGCACCTGTAATCGCAGCTACTTGGGAGGCTGAGATGGGAGAATCACTTGAACCAGGGAGGCGGAGGTTGCAGTGAGCCGAGATCATGCCACTGCACTCCAGCCTGGGCGACAGAGGGAGGCTCTGACTGAAAAAAAAAAAAAAAAGAAGAAGAAATGTTTAAATGGTCCTGCATTCTAGGGACATTATCATCTAGTCATGTTCACAAATAAATGCCATTCATTTGTGCCAGCTGCTATAACAGCACAGATAGATACAAGGAAGGCACATAGGGGAGATTGGTACCTTGATGAAGGAGCTCATGGAAGGCTTCATTGAGGAGGAGTCATTTAAATTGACTCTGAAAGGATCAATCTAGATGTTTACCAGGAGGACACAGGATGATGTAGGTAGTGTTCTAGGAAGAAATAACTCAGGCAAGGTACAGTTTAAAACATCTCAGGTGTTTATGGATCTAGAAGTTCAATATGGCTGTAGTGAGTCTAGAGGGGGTGTGCCAATATGTACCTGCACACATGGGGTTTTGAGTGGGCTGCCAGATTGGGAAGGGGAAACTCTGTAGGAGTTGGACCTCGTATAGTCCAACATGAAGGAGCATACATGAAAGACCCTGTATTCCAAGCTAAGTGATTTGAATTCAATCCTGTAAGTAACAAAGAGTCATGAAGGACTCTATATAGACCAAACCTGGGCTTTAGAAAGATCACTAGGATGCCAGCATGCTGACGAATGGGTTGCAGGGGGCCCAACTTGGCAGCAGAGACCAGTTGGGAAGCCATTCATTGATCCATGTATTTTTGAGCACTGATGATGTACTAGGCACCTTGCAGAGGCACCTTGAGACAGCAGGTGAGTGATTAGGATGGTGATAAGGATTAAGGTGAGAGAATTAGGAACATCCACAGAACCTCTTACAGTAGAATGTGAGGAGTGTAGCGGGCTTGGGAGATTTCTGTCCTCATCCTCATCATGTAACAATGCTTGCTTTCAGGAAAAGTCTAACAAACCCTAAGGGTTAGTAGGTTATTCCTCCCAGAAACATCTGTCTTGAAGCAGTAATTAGAAGCCTTGAGTCATTGAAAGGAAGTCCTGATGGCAAATTTCCAGGATCTGGGTAGGAAGGTACTCTTTAATTAGGATCTCCTCCATGTGAAAGGGCATCTGCTCCACCTCTTAGGCCAATGCTGGATTCAAGGCAGAGCAGTGAATAACTAGTGTATTTTAGTGCCCTTACACCATGAGCCCAGTCTCCCAGGTCCCAGAAGTCCTTTCTCGTAAACACACACACACACACACACACACACACACACATAGTAGTCATGCAGGATCCTTATCTCAAGAAATTTCCTTCCATCACAGAATTAAATATTTCTGCCCAGGAAGGACAACATGCTTTACAAAGGCAATTCCAGAAATCTTTCAGTTGTCTCATTATAAAGGCAGATCCATGTCGGGTGCTTCCTAAGAAGGCAAACTGTTCTTCTTGGAGTGAAAATGATCTCAGGATTTGAAGATTCGGGTGTGAACTGACTCACCTTCCTTCTTCTCCACCTCAAAATCTCTCACTGTCATATCTTTCCTACCAGTCTCTCAGCCCCTCCTGAGTCTAAGTCCTTTTTTCACTTGTTCTCTAGATAGTGGCATCTTCTCCTTCAGGAACTGCTTTTTAAAAACATTTCTCTCATTTCATTTTTTTTCTTTTATTTACTGTTATTCTTTTTATTTTCCCTATTTTTTAAAATTTTCTCTCTTGCTTTTATCTTGCTCTTCTCCCTCTCCACTGAGTCCTTCCATTCCATCTACAACCTTATTTGTCACCCCTACCCTCCTTTCAAACCTGTCATCCCTCAAGTTCCTATCAAGTCATTCTCCTGCCATTCAGCGGAGTTCTGTTCCTCACCTCCCATATCCTCGTATATTCTCCCCATGAGATATCGCTCCCACCCAGCTACCATGTACCCCACCCCCAGCTCTCCTGAAACCACTTCCTTAAAAGTTGTTGATGACTTTACTATTGACAGATTTAACTACAGTACTAGTGGTCTCTAGTAGGTGAAAATAGCATGGATTTTAAGACATCTGGGATTTGCCATGTCACCAAATAAGTGATATTTGTAAAGCATGTAATGGCTCTGTGCCTGTTTTGTCTTCTACAAAATGGGCATAATAATGATCTTGACCCTCTCTATCCCACTGAATTGAGATGTAAGTAAATTTCATAAACTATAAATTGCACTTAAATTATTAGTCATTATTATTGTCATGCTCACCTTTTCTAGCAATCGGCTTTGCTGACCACTCACTCCTTCTTGCAGTTCTCAGTCTGAGTTCCCACAGTACAATCCTGTCCTTTTTAATTTCTCTGCATTCTGGTCCTATCCCACAACTTCAGCTGTCCCTTCCATACAGATCTCCAATTCCAGCCTAACACTTCCCTAGGGGTCTTGACTCCAACCTTGACATGTACCAACCCAAAAGGATGAAAACTGAACCCATTTTCTTATTTCTCAAGACTGAGAAGGCAAAAAAAAAAAAAAAAAAAAAAAGACTGAGAAGCCTTCGTTTTTCCATTCTCTTGAAGCTACCATGATGCTCCTGCTTAAATATCTTCCAAGATTGGAGACCAAATATTTAATGTTCTCTGAATTTCCATTTAGTTTAAGCAGTGAAAGAGCCTACACCAGTGTATCAGTTATCTATTGCTGCATATCAAATGACCCAAAAACTTAAGGTTTAATTAAATAACTATCTATTTAGTTCACTTCTATATGTCCTTCTTCTGCTGCTCTCATCTGGACTCATAGGTGCTTCTGTGATCCGCTGCTGGTCAGCTAGGTAGCACTACTTTTGGGGTTGGCTGACTGTTGGCTGGACAAAGGGAGATACTAGGCCACATGTCTGTCATAATCCAGCAGGCTAGCTCAGGGTATCATTCACAGGGTAGCTCAGGGTTTCAGGAGCAGCCAGAGAGCAAGTACTGATAGTCAAGTGTTCTTTAAGTCTCTGCCTGTGATGTATTTGCTTCTGTCTCATTGGCTAAAGCAAATTACAAGGTCAAACTCAGAGTCAGTGTTGGAAGGGTACTATCAAAGGGCATAGATAAAAGAAAGGGAACAAATATTGTGGACATTTTTGCAACAACTACAATTAGTCAACTTAGACATCTAATCTACATGAGTTTCTAATCCACATGATTTTTATGGCATAGAGTCTCCATGGAAAACCACCTGCCCTGAGCATTCACTAAGAAGCTGCATTAAAGGTCTCTGTATTATTCAGGGTTCTCCAGAGAAATAGAACAAATAGGATACACATACACATATACACACACGTATACGTGTATATACATGCATATACACACGTATACGTGTATATGCATGCGTATACACACGTGTACGTGTATATGCATGCGTATACACACGTATACGTGTATATGCATGCGTATACGTGTGTATATACGCATATACACGTATATACATACACATATGTGTATGTATATATGTGTATACACACACACACACACACACATATATATATATAAAAGAATTGGCTCACACAATTATGGAGGCTAA
This sequence comes from Gorilla gorilla gorilla, assembly GCF_029281585.2. Taxonomy (NCBI): domain Eukaryota; kingdom Metazoa; phylum Chordata; class Mammalia; order Primates; family Hominidae; genus Gorilla; species Gorilla gorilla. The sequence goes on along the minus strand of NC_073224.2, from coordinate 149,151,482 downwards.
CTTCCACAATCTGCTGTCTGCAAGCTGGAGACCCAGGAAAGCTGGTGGTGTAATTCTGAGAATCAGAGGTCTGATGGTGTAAGTCACAGTCAACAGCAGGAGAAGGCTAATAGCTCAGCTCAAGCAGTCAGGCAGAGAGAGTGAATTCCCTCTTCCTTGGCCTTTTTGTTCTATTCAAGTCGTCAGTGGCTTGACTAATGCCCATCTACACTGGAAAGGGCAATCTGCTTTACTCTGTCCACCAATTCAAATGCTAATCTCATCCAGAAACACCCTCAAAGACACCCAGAAATAATGTTTAATCTGGGTACCCCATGTTCCAGTCAAATTGACACATAAAATTAACATCACAGTCTCTAATGAATGTTAATCAGCCCTCACTTGCCCAGCTCTTTCTGAAATGTTTGCTGGAGAAGTAGTATGATTGCTTGCTAGACATTCTGATTGTCATGAAATACTAATGGTCACTTCCTGGCATCCCCTCATTGCATGTTATAAAAGGCAGACACCACACAAGCCAGACACAAAGCCTCAGGGACATACAGCTGGTCTCTCAAGGTTATCTTATCTCTAAACACAAAGGCTCAACCCAGCACTCAACCCAGCCCAAAGTCAGCAAAAAGCCCCAGGGTTACTACAACATCATGTAGATCTCACTTCCCAAGGACCCGGCCAGGCCACAGCTCACAAATAAATTACACAGGTGTTTTGTTCTGTCCCTTGGAGGGCCACACCCTGTGAAAGTTGGAGTTTGAGGGAAGAAGATGGTGAGCAAGGCCAAACACACAAAGAGAATTTGGTTCCTGGCCTCAGACATCTCATCAGTGTTGGAAAGACAAGGGAAGCAGGATCACTGACCCAATCACTGCTGGAGCCACGGCTAATAGGTATGATGCCATTGAGAGCTGCTGTGGGAATGTGGGAATGAGAATGCTCTTGGTAGGCCAGAGTTGCCAAGGAAGGCATCAGGGAAAAGGCAGGATTTGAAATTAGTCTTGAAAGAAGAGAGAGGTTTCCAGGCTTGGACAAGAGCATAAAAGAAAGATGAGTGTGGTGAAGAATAGTAAAGTCTACCTTGGCAGGGAGGGCAGCAGGAGATCAAGCTGTATAAATAATATGGAACCAGATATGGCTGCTTGCGTGATAGGATCTTAATTTAACAAGAAATCAAACTGCTTATGATCTTGATGAGTAAGAGAATGAGGAAAGTGTCCTACAAAGATTAATTTGGTGACAATGAATTACAGGAAAAAGAAATGAAAGCAGGGGTACTTGTTAGGACACTATTAGAGCAATCTAGGAGTAGTCCAGATAAGTTAGAACAGAGACCAGAGAGAGCAAGGGGCATATCGCAGAGACACTTTAGAAGACTCGAATGTCCACTTTATATTAAGCTATATCCCACAGTTCAATTCTGTTCTCTTGAGGACTGGGAACAACTTGCCAAGAGGGATAACTATTTCAATGTAGAGAACCAAGGCAGATAAATTCACATTCTTCAACTAAAAAATTGGGGGATTTGTTTTTTTCTGATGGACTATTTGGGAGAACATTCTTAATTTGTCCCTTTCTACACATTTAAATGCAGCTCACAGATTATCATGAGGTTGAGATGAAAATGTAATGTTTTTAACACCTAATCTTGTAGTCAGTTGAGATATGGTACTGGGTTATGTGTTCAATCCCAGCCTAACAGGTAATAATAACCAATCTTTAAATATAGTTACCTCACTCAATATTCATGACAACCCCGTAAAGTTAATATTAGTATTATGTGAATCAATATTATTTCTATTTTATTTAGAGAGGTTAAGCTACTTTCTAAGATCACTCATTTAGTGAGAAATAGAACAGGAATTTGAATTCAGGTCTTTTGACTTCAAAGCCCATGCTCTTTTAGCCACATCATTGAATTTCCAACACTGCAAAGCAGAGGTTTGTTCTCTTTAAAGAATCGGAATTAAAGGATCAGAATTTTAGGTGTTTGTTCTCTTTAAAGGATCAGAATTTTAGGATATAGGCTGATGAGTCTTGACATTTCCTTAATGTAACAAGTTAAGTCTTTATTTAAGAGATAGAACAACCTGTGATTTTCTTCCATTGGTGGGCCAGACAGATAATAAAAATGATAGCAAAGGTTATTAAAATTTATACGGAGACTAGCATAGATTGGAATAACTACAAAGTGAATTCTTTAAGCTGCTATCGAAAGGTGGTGAAATAGTACAATATGAAAAAAAAAACCCTTCTTTAGCTTCAGATACCTAACTATGTCATCAAAAGACTGCTCAATTCTCAAATGCTAGTATTTTCTGACTCCTCTAAACCTATTCTTAATGCAAAATATCAAAGTCAGCGGGATAGTAGGTGTCCCAAAATGTCTTAATTCAGAGAATTAGTGTTAACTGAGCCTGATTAGCTCCATTTATCTCTAATTAATTACCTTTATCTAATTAGACACTTTGTTTCCAGTAGACATGGAGTCAAGTAGACTAGATTATTAGTGTAGTCATTGTGCCTTTACAAAATCCTGAAATTAATGAAACGTGCAAAAGAATCTGCAGTTCTAATTGCACAGGTGTTGCCTTATGGCAAAGCTTTATCATCTGATTACACCAAGGGGTTATTAGTGACTTTTTATATACAGGATGAGCCTATGAAATGTACCTTAGCAACAGCTCATTAGTTTAGGGTTGTTACTGTATTATTTATTACAGTCAGCCTTCCCCATTATCTAGATTGATTCATGGACCTATATATTTTTCCTCTCCTCTGTGCAGAAAAGATAAAATAAACCATCGTTATGAAGAGTCCAGATGCAATGTGAAAAAATGCAAAATGTGTTCATCAGCTGCAATTTGACTCTTTAAAACAGAAAGCTCTAAAGATGAGATCAGAATCAAATTTATGGTTATTTTCCATGGGAAAAGAACCAATTTAAAATTACTGAGGAGTATGGAATGATTCATACCTGTGATCCAAAAAAAATGTGGCTGCCCTAATATCTTCACATAACTGAACTGGCATACTAACGTATGTGGAAGACAAAAGCAAAATGTTTTTACATTAAAATATCTCTGGATTTATTTTTACTCATATCTTCCCAAAATGGATTGGCAAAGCACGATCTCTATATGTGTTCATCCACAACATTTATTTTAAAATCCATCTCATGCTTTACTTTTGGCAATTTTTTTCTTAAGGATGTGTTACCAGATGGAGAAAACTAATAAATTATACAATCTAGCTTCGCTGAAAAAGCAAGATTTCAATACCTACTTACAAAAATGAAAAGTGCTTTTTCATGGCAAGGTTAGATACCTGCAAAAGACTGAAATAGCTCAACTTTTCCATTTTCTATTTTTTTCCTTGGAACTACTTGAAGAAGCACTGTTTTTCACAATCATAATAAGAGTAATTAAACAGCTAGAAGCAAATTTAGCCACAATCCTATTCCAACATACAAACATGTTTATTACAACACAGTAATTCCTTTAAATAATTTGTCAACATAAATATGTCAAATGGGTTTTAAAATCATTTCTCTCCCTGTTCCCCGACAAAAAAAAGTCCTCTGGCGCTATGAGCTATATACTGCTGTTCACTTACTGCTGAATCCAAACTAGTGAAATGATAACGGGTAACTATTACACAGAGCATGACAACTAATTTGAGTGGTAATAATGAATATTTAATGATCCTCCTTTCAAGCAGGAACATATAACTTTTCATGTATGCCTTACCAAAATTATAACCATTAATCTAGAATTTATAGTTGCAACTGAGAATAATAGGCAGGAATTATAGATTATGGCCAAGTCAGAATATTGCATAAATATTCTGTATGAACACAAACACAGGGGAATGTAGGAAGCCCCAGCCCTCTGTTTTCATTCAATCCAAGTCCTCTCTTCGAACTGTATGGAAGTTGTGTGATAAGTAGAGATTTGAATCCAGTCATTAAGATGCTATTATTTCTTTCAAGAAATAAGTAAAATAGCCAAGGTCTTTTTCACTCTTTACTAGCCCACACTTTGTAAAGAAAAATAACATACATATAAAAATTTATCCCCTATAGGGGTAATATTTTTAGAATGCTCTATTTAAATCAAGAAAAGAGTGAACATTAAATTTGTCAGAAATGCAGAATTTTTACACCTTAAATTTCATTGATTAAATATGTGCTTAGTTTTCCCAGTGTGTTCCTTTATCAGAAACTACAACGTGACTTTGGGAAAAAGAAAGAGAAAGATCTGAAAAATGCAAGAGGCACTTTAAAATAGGCTTTGTTCACTGATGGAAAATATTTTTGGTTAAATTTCCAATTTATATCACTCCTGATATCTCAATATCTGAACAATTTCACACGCCTATGATGTTGCACAGAAACACGTCTGCCTCTTTTGCTGGTTAGAATTGCTTCCTTGTTACAGGGTAGTTGAAAACCAGTGCCATTGCAGTTACAAATACGCAATTCTACATCAAATCCCAGCGCTCGTTATTAATTAATTGTTTTAAAAGGAGTGTGCTTATAAAATTCAAGAGGGGAAAAAAAGTCTAATAACGTGGAGAAGAGAAGCAAATAGAATCTGAGGTTTCTCCCAGTTGTGACCCTCTTTATCAGAAATTGTGTCCCGATGAATGGCGCACCATGCTGGTACCAAGCTCATCAACATTGTCTGCCTCTCTAGGACTCCAACATACAGGCCAAAGGCGTCATGTGTTGGGGCACATTCTCCAACTGCGTACATACTCACCGAATACATTTCTAACTGAGCAGGTGTTCCTGACTAAAGCCAGGGCAAGATCAAATAAGAAAAGGAAATTACAAACGTTCTTTGTAACAGGTAAAGTACTTCAGAAATTTACTATGGTAGCATTCTTAGGTAATGCTACATAAGGATACTAAACTCCTGATGAAGCTTCATTTGTTCACCCGCAGCTTCACTGTTGCCCCTACACAGACATGGCCTTTAGTCAATAAAGTCTTTCTCATTCCTGGGTTCTTTCACAACCTTTCATTCTAGGTTTCTTCTGATGGTGAATATTTATGAAGGCATGCATACCAATTAATTATACCTCAGCAAGATTGTTTTGCTATGTTACATATACATAGAAACTATGTATGGTATGTTAAAGAACATGTTCACAAATATTGGGAAGTTTATGTATGATTTTCATTTAGCCTTGTTCATCACCTCCTTGTACCAGCTTAGCAAACTTTCCCAGAGGAGCAGCAGACCACGTTCCTTAGCACCCAGTGGCTCTGAGCAAATGCAGAACATGTAGCAAGATGCAAGAAGTAATGAGACAGACCAAAACCACACACCAGGGGGACAATTTGGAGTGAAGAAAGGTTTTTTTGTTTTGTTTTTTAAGGGATGGGGAAAACCCAACTTTGGACAGTGAGAGAGAAAAAAGTTGCTGCTGGAGGCTTTTAAACACACATAGAACAGGTTCATATTGTGCTAAAAATATGTTTATGTATTAAGTTGGTAGAATAATATGAACAGTAGGCACCCAGAATGAAGACACAAAACCTAATGTGCTCAAATATCCTCTCTCGTTGTTTGAAAAGTTGTCTGGAGAGCAGTGCAAAGCCTCTTCTTCCTCGTGGGCCTGACTCGTCTGCTGCCGTGCTGTCCTCAGCAGCGCCGTGGGGTGGTGACTAATTGCCCCCGTAAATCACCGAGCAGCACTGTGCTACTCCGTTTATTTTTCTGACAGTAATTTAGTGCTTGCTCTTTCCCACACTTGTCATTCCGTGTTTTTCCTCACATTAGAAGCCTGTAGAAAAAGGACAGTAATTAACGGTGCGATACATACTCATGGAAGCTCTTTCATCATATTGTGATAATTGTGCTCCTTGTCTGTCAAGGTAACCTCTCAGTTTCTAAGCTTCATGCAGCATTATTTGTCAACTTTAAACTGAGGATACCGTTTTGACTGGAACTGAGCTACTTCCAACCAGCTTTCCTATGTGTCCAAAGAGGAGATCATTTATATTTTAGGCAATGTGTCAAAAATTTTAGCCTGATCCGCACAATAAGACGAAAGAGTCATAAAAAAGATACACTTGGGTTCTTCATTATTGGTGGGTTCTGAGGATGCGGGATTAGGAGTGTTAGGGGGATGCAGAGAGAGAGAGGGTGCGCATTCTGAGACTTTCCAGAGCAACCACCAAATGTCTCATGCTCTCTAGCTTAAAAAGAAAGGGACCCTTTCTGTAATGCCAATGCCGAAATTTCCTTCCAGCTTGCTCTTTTGAATAATCAAAATAATTTCCAAAGTTCTTTTGGACCCGGGTGATGCCAGCACCCAATTTCAATTAGACACACAGTCGAGAAGCAAGGGACTGAGGAGCTCAGCAAGAAATGGGGATCTCTGTGCCAACAACCAACTACAAACAAAAGCTTTCTGCAGCATTTCCCTGGGATTGTATGAAAATGTTACAGCTCTTTGTAGTTTCAGGGGCTTCAGGG